>NW_028186329.1:352949-572345 GCF_003343005.1 Rhea americana
GGGGGGGGGAGAGAGAGAGAGAGAGAGAAAGGAAAAGGGAATAAAGCCACCCAATAAAGGAACACAAGGCACATCTATGTCAGAAAACTCTTGTTAGTGATTTCTGAACCACTTTTGTCACTGAAATTTAAAGCAAGAATAACAAAACCCCACTATAAAGGAGGACTGAAACATTGTTTCTCCCTTTTACCACTTTGTATTATCATGTCACTCTGATTCAACTAAAGCTGCGGAGAGGGAGGGAACCACATTCTCAATCCCTCTGATTTTTGTAGCAGACCTAATTTTAGATCTGTTGTGTCAAGTTTTTCTAAACCTGTCAGTTTAATTTGGCAGATGCGGGTTAATGGAGACCTACTGAAAGCAGGGTGAAAATCTATCTGGGTAGCAGAACATAATTCACGACTTTCACAGTGCAGCGGTACGGTAACAGATAAATGTCTCGTCCTTGAAGTTGTAGCAGGAAGCCATAGACAGAGGTACCTATTTAAAAGAAATAAAAATCTAAAAAAGGAAAAAAATCGTTAATGGGCATGGAAAGAAAAAAAAATGCTGCTACGTTAGATGGTCCCTTATCTTCAAATTCTGGAGTGGCAGCTGCAAAAAAGATCAAGACAGGTAGTGCAGCAGAAGGCAAAGGCTTAGGGACAAAAGGCATTAAATGGGAGCAGAGCACTCCAGGCACCGTGATACAAATCAGCAGTGGCGGAAGAAGCCTTTCAAGAAAATAATTTAATATTTGTTAAATAATTTGTAAGAATTATTACAATATTACTTAGCTCACTTCAGCCCCAGACTGCCAGTGAGTCAGGAGTCCGGAAAATGCCGTCCTGACTGGACATGGGTCCATTTAGGTAACTTAATACATAAATCTAATCTATGGAGAGCTGAGGGATATTCAACCTTCTAATTAAATTATATTAATTCTACAGCGATTTTCTTTCTGGTTAAAAAAAAAAAAAATCACAAGTGAAAGTTCACAGCAAGAGAGCCCATGGTAGCGAACCAAGAAACTCATCGAAGCAGCTACAATCCCTTGTTTCCCTATTGAGTCTTGGGGGAGCTCCCCTCAGCACTTCGTGCCGGTCCCCTAAGTTACACTTCAGAAGGGCTTGGTGCTTCCTGTTACATTTCATTAAGAGGAATTTARGCCTTTTAAGTTCTTAAGGGGCCAACTTTGCAAGAGCTCCCCTCTTTAAGATAGTCTCACAGTCATCAATGCGCAGTTATCAAACTTGCTTGTAAAACGGGCCACCATCTCTCAGCTGTGATGGTGCACGCAGCCGGGGCTTGCCGGACAGCACCGTGATTCACCCGGCGTAAGCAACCGTGGCTGCGATGCAGGTCCRAGAGCCACATCCAGCAGGACAGTGCAGCGAGGAAAGGGGGAGCCTCTCTCCTACAGCCATGCCGTGCCAATAAATGCTGTAAAAGTAGCCCGTTTAAATTTCCTAAGAGTGAAGAAGAAATGTGTATACTCCTACAGCTCCTTCCAAACTAGGATTTTGTTTATAGAGGACTGTTTGCAGGACACTCTGCTAGCSAGCAAGGAAGCAAAGGTGACGAGCAGCACTCTGGATGCCCTAACTACGTATTTGTCAGGTCTGGCCTCAYATAACTTCTCTCTATGGCAAAAAGGTATGAGTCATAAATGCTATTCTTCGTATGGCCAAACCTGGGGACCGAAATGGCTGAAGGTTCACCTTCTGAGGCAGAGCACCATTAGTGCACTGTGAAGTCAAAATCACTACAGAGGAGAAGTGAAACACAGGCATACCAAGCCTACTGGTTTTAGCAGGGAGCTACTCTCCACCCAGGCTGAGTGATTCTCCAGACTTCCCCATGTCTGGCAAAATCCAGAAATCCTGGATGTGCACTGAGCACCACCATTGCATGTTAAACGCCAGCATCAGCTGGGCCTGGGCTGGGCAACTGTAKGTAGGTAACATGTATAAAACAGACTCATCAGGTCTATGACTTTTGACTCTATTCATCTGCTTACCATGAAAGACTCTAYGAATTATGGTAGCTTTAATTTATTGAAATAGGCCTACTGTACTGAAGCACAAAATCAGCATCGGCATAATGCRACACATAGCGAGAAGCAAAACTTGTCGTTGAAAGAAACTCCACTTACTAAGAGAAGTTACGTTCAGATGAAGGCTATTTGGGMAGGATTTGTTATATACGTCACATTCATCCCGGAGCTGGTTCAAAACTCACTGGAATGTTTTTACTTAACGGTGTGAATTATAGAATCCCAGGGAAAAGGGCTGGATGGGACYGCCAAAGGTCACCTTTCCACCACCCCCTGCCCTAGGGCAGAAACCCCAGGGTGCTAAGCATTCAGCGGTGATTATCTCTGATTCTGTGAGAAGTTTGCCTTTCAGACATGCTGAAGGGCAAAGGCCACCAAGAACAACTCTGATCCGTTGTACCATGCTTGAGACATTCACTGCTGTGGGTTAAGGGTCAGGGTCTATCCAGATTATTTTCCATTGTTGCTTAAAAAGGAAAAGCCCCTCTGAATTCTAAGAAACCACTTTAAACCCTTGGTTTAACAGCACAGGATTTGCTATGCTGGATCACGGCACCCGTTCCACTGAGAGTGGTTTCTCTCTGTGTTGGACAACCTGCACCAGACGCTTGAGAAGCTCTCCACATGCCTGTGTGTCACAAGTAGGGCAGACACACCAGCGCACTGAACACACATGAGTCTGTTCGGGCTTGCACAGCTTCTGTGCCGTGCTTATTCCTGGGCAAATTTGTGCAACTATAAATATTGTGAGCTGTCATAAGTGTATCCAGATTTTTCAACTATGTGACCTGTCATATCAGGAACTCTGTAGACTGCTCACCTAGAGAAGAAAGATTTCCTTGTTTGTCTGCTGAACGCCCTGGTTTAAACTTCCTTGTAACCTACTACACTGTGGGACAAAGGTGAAGAGGAGAGTCACCGGTTCTACTATACTTTGCATAAGTGCTTGGCAAAGATTTGAAAAGCTCCTTCACATTTTCACTGTTGTTCCTTCATGCCTGGGTAAGCAGTCTTACTCTGTGCAATTTCCTCTCTCATCTCACCATAGCTTCTTTGTTGTCTCTCTCAGGCTTTAGGCAACTCCGGCTATTGCTCTCTTTTGTAATAAAGGAGTTTTTACTAGCATCTGTGGTCCAGATGCAACACAGATCTCATCAGTTTAGTAAGTGCTAGGTTCAGCTCTGGAATCATTCTGCACATCTTCTCCAAAAGCTCTCACCTTCCAACACATACGCAGGAGTTAAAGCAAGAAAAGGTTTAACCGAAGGGTGGTCCTAAGCCATGGCAGTTCCCAATACCTACACTTGCATTTAGAAAAGCAATTTAGGGCAATACACGGGGTTGCTTAAGCCTCTGGAACTAGTGCGACTCTTTGGGGTCCTTTAGCAGAACTGGTACAAGCTACCCGTCCTTACAGAAGCTCTGGTCTCAGAAAAGTGACAAATCCCTCTGAGGACATCTGAAATGAGGTAGGATCTGCATAGCTAGGCAAAGGTGAAAAGTAACCTTTTCTGAACGCTACAGTCATATTTATAGTTTCTATCTCTTTCGAATAGACACGAGAGTCTTGACTGCCAGCTGCAATGGACTTAGCAATGATATATCTGCCAYGATTGTGTAGTGTCTTACAAATTCAAGGCTTCTCAGCAGAAATCACAGGTTAAGGTTACCTTCACAACATACCTTATCCAGGCAACAGATCCACAGGAGGGACTGAGGCACGACATCTCTACAGTTAACTTTCCAGCACTTAGTCCAGGTATTTTCTTAGGTTTAAATCCTGCCTTGCAGACATAAATTAAGCACCTGAGAATAGGATTGAAAAGGTCAAAACTTTGAGGAGGAGCTGCTTAAGCTAAACAGGAAATGCTAGGGAAGAACACAGAGACCTGATTTCATTTTCATTCGCYCTTGAGTCTCTTACAGAGTCTTCTAGCATGGCCCACACTTCCTGATAAAACATGATCAGAGCCATGGGAATTAGAAGGCTATATTTTGAGATTCTTAGCTTTTAAGCCTTTGCACCATATTCTTTTAACTTATTTTAAAGTAAGATATATGTATTCAAGGGATGAGATAGTTGGTTCATAAATTTATTACATAAGCCATATTAGTGATTTTGTTATTAAAAAATTACTCACTAAATTGAGCTTTATTCTTTTTCTGTTCTCTGGAATATATGTTAACTAAAAGAACAGGTGATTTTATTTCATAATTAACAGCAATCTTTAGATAAATGCATTGCTTGATACATTATATCTAAATTCTTTTTTTTCTTTTTCTTTTTTTTCTTTTTTTTTTTTTTTNCGCTTTACCACCATTAACTGATTAATTTTTTACAGCCCTTTTATAAATGGTGGCATTCCATGGAACAAAAACCATCTTAATCATTCTCTTGTTATTTTCTGGATGTTCAAGGCCATGGCATCCGAGATTGCTGGGTTCAATATACAAGTCATCTCTGTGGTCAGTTGTGAAAAGRCTCTTCTTAAAAGAGCACCTAATCCAACTCCTATAGAAATCAGTAAATCCATACTTCTCCACATTGTGTCTGAGAGAATTTAAGAAGTCACTGAGCTGATAAAAACAAATGATAAATAGGGCTGGGGAAGATCTGCTGTTACCTGAATCGCCAGCAATTTGGCATCCTGAAAGGATGCTTTGGCACCCTGGAGCGGTGCTTTTTCCACCAGGGAGAATTGCTGCTCSGAGGGTACGTCCGGACTGGGTAATCAAAGCGCACCAGGGCGAGGGAGGATCCTCATCTCCCAGTCGCCCAGCTCCTTGCTCAGCTCCAGGSAGGCCGCGGGAAAGAAGGGCTCAGCCCGGCGGCTCACGGCTTCCCCCGCTGCGGCACGGCCCACGCGTCCTCCTCGCGCACGCAGGAAGGCTGTGCCCCTTGCACCCCCAGTCGTGGCTTTCCTGGACTAGCAGCCCAACACCCGGGGCCCCGTTAGGCCACGTRCAAATTGGGCTTCAGCCTCGTTAGGACTCGCTAGTTCGTTAAACTGTCCTCGGGTAATAAATGGTGCAGCAGGATCCGCTCCGGATAAGAGCGCCGGCTTCTCCCAGAGGACCGGGGCAGCAGCAAGGAGCAGCTACGGTATTTTGAGCAATTGTCATCGTGACAAAAACATTATATTATTGCAGTTTAAATCAGATGCCTACAAGCTAAATTCTATTTTTTTCCAAGACTGGTAGATTTGAGGGGGGGAAAAAAAACTCTAAAAAGCTGTAAAAGAGCTAAAAAATAACAACACTGAAATCATCATAACTCTCCAGAATCTGCAGACCTGAGAACAGTAAATATTTATAAATTTACCTCAAGARCAAGTTTTGGGGGTGTAAGTAAATACTGCTGATATGCAAACTGATGCATAGAGAACTCTCATGATTTACACAGCAAGWCAGTGGAAATTCTAGGAAAAAATATCAAGACATTTTGATGTGTAAGGGCTCTTCTCAAGCAACAGAACTGCATTTCAGTCATTTTGACGTGTTGTAGATTCACTGCTTTCTTCTCTATGTGCTAATATTCTAYAAAAAACAACCCTTGTTCTCCTGCACTCCTTTATCAGTGCTGTAAACTTCTTTAAAATATGAATTGCRTGTTTTCTCAGGTTGTTGCACTTTGCTCTCATTCGTTACCTGATCAGGGGAAAGTAAAAGGCATATTTACATTTTTATAACAAGCTTTCAGTTTTATCAGACTCATTTTCTTCTTTCCTCCACCCACACCTCATGCATTAAGGATGTTTCACGATAACAATTAATAGAAGCAAGAATTTCTCTATAGTTCCTAGGATCGAGTTTTCAGCTTTTAAAATTCTTACTCTATACATACAGATCATATTACCTTTGGGAAAGCTTTTATTAATCTCAATGTCAGGGCTGTTTCAACAAATCTACTGTAGTAATGAAAAGTCATCTTATCRCATTTTGCTCTCAGTAAATTTACTATTCTTTGATAAGGTTGCAAACAACTGGGAAGTAATTGATCTGTAATTAGTGTGGCAACTGCACAAGATAGACTGCACTGGGATTTCATCATTTATCTGCCCAGTGCTGTGCATCCTGCTCTGTAATATTAAATTATTTAGCTTCTCTCTTCAAATACAAATGGCCTTATGCATCCTCCATTATTTTAGGAACTCTCTGAAGCTGAGAATAACATTTAAATTTCTGATTATCTGTCACCAGAGGAATTATTGTCGGAGAGATCATTTTTCACACATGCCTGGCTGTGTCCTGGCTTAGCAGGCTGTTGCATGCCCACCTCTACGAACGGACGCTACGAAAGCCCCTTGGATCCACATCCAGTTTGCCTTTTTTATTACTTGGCTGCACTGGGCCTCCTGATATACGTGATTTCCACAGCCAAGTTCTTCAAGGGCTGCGGTAGCTAAAGGGCACGAGCCTAGGACGTTGCGGCATAGCCCCGCCACCACCGTCTTCACCGCACATCCCAGTTGCTAAAGCACTGCTAGCCACCCTGAGCGAGAGCGTGCTGCAGGCCGTCGTATGGGTCCACGGTGAAAACAGGCGCCTGGCGGCAGGGTGCGCTTTAGCAGGACTTTTGAGTGTCGTACGGGCATGAAACGTGACCTTCAATGCTGTGTCACTTCTTAACCACAAAGGCGAGGGGGAAGAGGTAGCATGGATGTGTTTGTTGATCTGGGAACAGAGGTGGCCAAAGTTTAATCTGCATAATCGGAGACATCATTCCTGCAGTAGATGAGAGAGAGGGGAATGACATTACCCTTTTGTCGCCTGGCTTCAATTTCTTCTCATTAATAGTTACATTAATCAATTCGCCAAGAAGGTCAAGGAGAGCCAATCACTTGAACTCAGAAGTGTCAGGACAGTTACGCATTAGTTCACGTCTAGTCTCTGAATCCTTATTAATTTCTGCTGCATCACTGACAGGAAAATGAGCCGAGCAGGAGAGCAAGTGGAAGTGCTCCAGCACTGTACAGAGTGACACGAAAAGATTTTGGGWATTAGCTTCTGTTCCTTTTCTTGCACATCCTAAGTCCAACTTTCTGTCCACCGAAGCAACMAATAGCCAAGTAGAGGTTTTCAAAGAGCAGATAGACACGCCGAGTTGTTAACGTACAACAGAACAATTAGCCCAAGCGGTTCAAAATTCCTCCCCCTATACATTTGCAGTCTGCTAATTTGATTCGCCCCTTGCCTTAGGGGCAAAGTGAAGCCCTCTGAAGCATCTCCCAGCGTAAGCAGCATCAGTGAAAAYGCCTCGCTGTTCTTGCTGCTTCTCTTAACCGCTGATAAATATATCACCACCACGAGTCCTGCCTCGGCACTTTGAGCAGAGCGTTGGTAATGGCCCGTTTCCAATGTATGCATGCTTTACTTTTCACGCTCGCAGTATTTAGTGCCCTAGGTATCCCTTTTGGTACCARCCTGCTAGAGATTCACTTCTCTTTTCATATTACAGCCGGGGAATGTCTAGCCCAGCAATAAAGCACAGGCAGCCTTTCTTTTCCGCCTTCCTCCGGTAGCATATGTTTCAGTGATTTCCCGGTTTCCCCACAGCCGGTCTTCTAGTAAAAATCACACGAGTGCTGAGGACTAGCCATCTTCCCAAGTGCCTCCGCAGAGCTCCGTCGTGCAGAGCGCCCCAGATGGCGCCTAGCCTGCTGCCAGCTTTTCCGCCACTGGAACTGGGTAAGTAGGTTTTGAGTACAAAATGTCTGCAAACTGCACCTCGTCTCCCGCGGCATCAAAACACGTTTTTCAGCGTCGTTGGTGGAGTCTGACTTGCTGACAAGAATTTTGACTTTGAGGTATTCTTGACATATGTTAGACTAAGTAAAATGCTGCACTCTGAATAYATTCTTTTACGTGTTACCCTTAATCAAATATTTGCTATTTTCTCTGCCCATAATACCTGTAAATCCCTCTCTCTCCGATCCTAATCTTCCTTTTTAATCTCTGAGCTGAGCAGGAATCACAGATTGTAAGATCACACATTGGTTTGCTCACTTGAAATATAGTATAAAGCAAGAAGTGAGACTTGTAGCAGGATGTATTATATTTCCTGGGACTGACTGTGCTAAGAGTCACTAGCACTGTGGTATATCCTGGAGAACGACACGCTCCTTTTCACCTTGTCTGAATCCACTGCGAAGCGGAAAGGTGAAAAGTTAGTGCGTTCAGCGAGTCTCACCACCCAGAAGAGCAGATGCAGTTTGGGAACCTTGGAATTAGTGAGATTTAACTTAAAATATATTAGTGAGAGAGGAGAAAAAAGGAAATGAAAAGACACTCTAATGCCATGTGCATTAGATCTATTTGTAGGCCCAAGATGCTTAGAACATGCAATTAGAGGCAAGAGGAAGAAAGCGCTAAGGCCTCCCCAGTTCAAGCTGTTTTACCCTCTGCTGTTCCCTCTGGGTGTAGCTGAGCTCAACCACGCTTCGGATCCTCTTGCATAAAGTATCTGCCCTTATTTGACTTCCCCCGGACGCCACTGCACCGACTGACTGTGAAAATCAAACAGGAGCTGAACCTCCTTAGTGTACACTAATGGGGAACTGGCAGAAAGCCTCTCGACACACAACTAAACGGCAAGCGGGCGCGCGGCAGGCGAGCCAACAGCGGCCGCAGGATCCCCACCCCGAGATTAGCGTTTCGCGTAGGCCCTGCAGGCACCTGTCAACGTAGCCCTCGCTGCTGCCTTGCTCCCCTGGACTCGCACGGGAGTTTTTGAGGGGCTGCCCCCTCTGCACGATGTCGGGGGGGGGTTGCAATGCCACCAAGTCGAGTCAGCAGAAGCTGTTCATCTGCTCGCCACACAGTTCCCAGAGCATTTCCTAAGCCAACAAGTGCAGTTTAAAACTGCCAGCCCCAGTCCCAGCTCTGTTCCAAGAGAGGGTGGTGTCACACAAAAGAGTGCTCTGTGTATTTTTCAGAGCAACGATAAGAAGTTAGCCGCAGGAATGTGTAAAGGCTACCACTTGGCTCAAAAAGTGGGTAACGACAACCATTTTACTGATTTAAATCCAGTGTGAGCTAATAGCGACCAAAATCAACTACCCCATGACTGACTGATGGCCGGGGCGACAGTGAACTTGGTGCTCTCGGTTCAGACCACAGGAGATGGGTGTCCACCTCCCAAAATCCCATCACCGAGGCTGAGGGCTGGCAGAGACCAGGGAGATCCTCCAGCAGCTCTACGCAATTCCCCATGAGGCGCGCTTGGTGCTGGACCTTCAAAGTATGTCTGCGATAGGTGCTCGTGGCCCCAGGGACCAGCAGCCACAGGAACCAGCAGCCCCGACCACAAGGCTGCCCCCAGCTGTGCTGGGGATGGAGGAGCAGTTTGGGGACATCTGCCCTGGGCCGCCAACTTTAAGCCACAAAAAGGATGCACCACGTATCAGTGTTTTGCGTTACCCTGTAATATCCTCAATCACTAAGTAAGAGCAAATCTGCTGAAAGAGCAAAAGCAAAGGTACATGGAAATTATTTCCATAAACAAATGGAAATAGGCTGAATCCTGATGAGCTCACATAGTGATTACGTAGAGGAACGGAGAAACATAAAAGCCCTACATGTGCACACACACTTATAGCCTGCCAAAACAAGAAATGATCAAAGCAAAAAAGAAGCAGACGTGGACAAGTTCTTAGCAAGAGAAAAGTGTAGCCAAGTTCACTGACCTTTATTTTAATTTTCTTTAGTTCTCGGTCTTGTGAAGAGTCCAGGAAATGGAATGTGCTAATCCGAGCCGGTACAATCTGCAAGAAAGGTGCAAAATCTCCCCAAACCAGAGAAAATTGAATGCAGCCAGAAGCCTGTTTAATCTCCCCTCCTCCAGTGTCCTTCTAAATAAAGCTCTGCCGAGGCCTCTGTCGGGGCCACCAAATGAGGCAACAAGGAACTTGCAATGCAGTGGCTAGCTCATTTTTTAAAATATATTAATACCTCTCACAGAAAGATGAATTCAGCCAGCTGAGAATTTATTTGAAGCACCGGGGGATATTTTTTCATATGGCAAGAGAGAGCTCCTGATCTTCCTGTTGTTGCTCTATTTCCAGCATCACATCACTCGGCAGCACCCAGCAGAGCAATAGGGACTCTTACTAAGGAAGGCTCTGGCTGGGGGTTTTAACCGACTTCAGGAGGCCTACATTTGTTTTATATTTTTGTGATGTTTCCAGCCTGCTGCTACATAAATATGAACACTGAGGGTACAGCTGGAAATGTTCACAATTATTATTACGTGGCATTTACAGAGCACTTTTCATCTCAAAGTATAAGTCTGAGACAGCAAAAATCCTCCCGAAGTAGACAATTTTCCACCCATTTTACAAACGCACTGACTATGCCACAGAAGCACGGAGGCGCAAGAGGCAGCCCGCAAGCGAGCCAAAGCTGAGGACAAGCGGCAGCCCCCGGTCTCCTCCACGTCACCATACGCTTTGGTCCCCCGAGTCACAGCGGGGCGACGGCGGAGCCATGGACGGCCTCCGGGTCCGCAGCCACCCCCCGAGCCCCGCTCTGCACCCCAAAGCGTCCCCCGAGACCGGTCTGGTCTTCCGAGCGCCGCCGGGGGTTGCACCCCCACGGTGCCCAGCGGCTGGTTGAGTTGCATTTCGCTTGACCCAGCTTGCACACACCCGGGTTTCCCGTTGCCCGGGGTGGGGGTCGCTGAGCGCTGTGACGGGCCCTCTACCAACCCCACGGACACGCGGGCTGCGGCAATCGCGACCTGCTGCCTTACACCTTATTTGCTCGGGTGGTATGAACGCYCGTACAAATTTTTGCCTGTATACATTTTTTGAAAAACCGTTTCAAGCTTTCATGACTCGGCACGTGATTAGAGCAATTTTTTCATTGCTTGCAATTTTTCATTTTGTTTGAAAGCATTTTGGGTCCAGAATTTATCCACCTTTAAATATAGGTGATGTTACCGTATCAGCATACGCTAAATGGGTTAAATTACATGGGTTTTAACTGATTGCTGAACTTCTAACCAGCAGCTATAGTGSGACCACAGGATTAGCAACATGATTGAAAATCTAGGTATTACTGACCAGAATAAGAGGTTTAAATAGAAAATACCAAGGATTTTCAAAWTTTTTTTTCCTTCTTCCTAGAAATTTTTTAAAAAGATGAATTTATTTTGGCTCATAAATGTCATTGTTGATTTTTCCCCAGTGTCTTATGACAAACTTAAAAACATTATTTTTGTGCTATTTCAAAACTAAATCAAAATTTTTATTTGCATTWTCTGTATTTTTTTTCTTTTTCCATCCCCATCCCCTCTACTTTAAAACTTCTGCAGATTTTTCACATTGCTTAATAAGAATTCTGCAACATTCCCTGTCTTTTGCCACTCTAACCTCTCTAAACATGAAAAGGTAGAGTATGAAGAGGTGAAGAAAATTAAAAGTAAAAATGAAAATTAGCCTGCTTCGGCAGATACCAAAACGAAAGATCAGGAAAAAAGATAAAAAAGTAAATCTAAAATAGAAAAAGCTGAAGCCTTTCTGAAAAAAAATAAAATTTTAGATAGCACAACTCTGCCATACATGCTTTCCTTTTTTAACTTGCACTCAAGAAGGTGAAAAAACAGCTTCAATTCATACAAATCAGCAGGCTGAGAGGGTGCGGTGGTGTTATGATACCGTACACTGCATCACTGCCAGACAATCTGGAGCTTCGTTTTTCCCATTTCTGTTCCAGTTCTCCCTTGACTCCACCTTTCGCTTGGTGTGTTAGCCCTGTGCAAAATTTTGTGATGTAACATTCAGGAGCCGCTGAGCCATTTCTTGTCATCTCTGACCCGTATTACACAAAAACAAACGAAATTAATTACAAGCACAGAAAAATGTTTTGCTATATAGCAAAATATAAAAGCAATCTGCAATTTTGCAAAGAAGAGAATAGCGCAGAACATTAGCTCAGAGCAATGCACATGCATGTTTCAAAGTCCTGCTTTAGTAGATAAGCCCAGTAACAAATTTAGAAAGGCTCACAAACCTTGGAACATCTCCCTCTAACGAGACGGCRATAGGAACTGAAAACAGGGGCAGGACAGAGCCGGGAAAGGCTGCTCTTCCTTGCGTGCTTCTAGGCACGTCAGGCTAAGCTTGGAGAGGGTTTTCTCTTTGCGTCCGGTCGCGCTCCTTCAGCAATCACGCGGTGAACGTTACCGGGGGTGCGAAGGTCCGCTCCGCCTTCTAGCGTGCCAGCGAACGTCCCACGCTCACGCGGCCGCGGAAAACCTCTCTCCGGGGATTTTGATCAAYGCAGAAAACCTTAGCGTTAAATCAACCGCCGCCTCCCCTCCGGTTTGGGAGGGACGCGCGTTCCCCGGCGCGGGCGGACGGCGCGGTTAAGTCCCTCCGAGTTTAGGGCTGGGGACAACGCCGCCGCCCGAGCCGCGCCGCCCGCCGCGCGCCGGCTCCCTAGCGTCGCCCCAAGCGGCACCCTCGGCCACGGGCGCCGCGTCCCGGGCGCTGCCCAGATCCTCGCGGAAACCAGCAGAGGCCGGCGGGGCCTTCTGCGACGCGAGCGCTGCTGCACGGGCTCCGGGTGCCACTTCCAGTGGCCTTGTGCTGCTCTTCTTCTTCAGGGCCTTTTACCGCTGATGAAAACAGAAGTTGCAAAGTATGCATGTCTTGGTATCTTAATAGGTTTTCTATTCTTCCGGGACACCTTAGCATCTTGAAAGTTTTAAGTTGATATACAGTATAACAGGAAAAAATTAATTATTATTAAGGGTTAACCAAGGACCTGAGTGGTAGAAACCAATCCAGTTGTGTATAATTAGACAGTAGCTACCTTGTAATATTGAAGCTGTAAATAGCCCCAGCGGAGACCCTGACAGAAGGCTGAGGTGTTTACAAGGCACAAGAGATGCTGTCTCGAAGTACATAATTCCCGTTGCCATAACTATTGCTGATATAATGGATGTGTTCATTAAAACCAGAGGATTATTTGTTTATCCATCTTTTTGCTATCACAGGCACTTCCTCAGAGGAGGGGGGCAGCAACTTTTTAATATAGGTTTATTATGAACACCTCTGTTTTGCCCAGTCAGGGCCGCGTTGAAGGATTGCTTTATCGACTGTTAACCAGAGAGCTGCTCCCTGCTGGGAAACCGCCCCTTCTCCAAATCGCTTCRAGAAAACCCAGAAGGGAAGGAAATGCACAAGCCACATCCATTTCCCCGATTCCTGTTGGGTCCGGGGGGCTGTTTAAAGGGCTGTTGCAGCCCCTGAGGGAACGATCGGCAGGGATTTGGGCTGCGATGGAGGAGGGAAGGCTGTCGATAAGGTGATGTATTCACAGGCTACGCCAAGGGCTTCATCACAGCTCCATGCACATGGAAACAGGCAAGGGGCTGTTTTTCACTGACTGCTATTTCTGGGTGGGCTGTCAGCTAAGCCTAATTTTTCTTCCCCCTTAATAGCACCCAAGCTCCGAGGTGGATTTAATACAYGCTGTGCCGCTAGTTCTAGAAGAGGCTGCTCCTGGGAATTGCTGCCCTCGTGTTGGTATTCTGTTGTTGCCAGCACGCTGGCATTGCTTGCTAATTTTTGGAGCAAATGTGAAAAATCAGCTTGAGTTTCAGAAGGTGGAGATCCACTGAAAGGCTACGGAGAGCCACAAGCATGAGAGGAATAGTAAGTCAGAGTTACCTGTGCTCTTCCTGCAATGCCCACTTGAAAATTAAACAACCTGCTTGGGGAAGAGCAAGTACCCCACAGACATCCATAAAATATCTCACTTAAACTGGATGATATCAGAGTTTCCATGCACAACTTTATCCGAGAAAAGATTAATTTAGCAAGAGAAGCCAGCTTTTGCCTATAAGAAATAAGAATAGCATTTGCTGCTGGCACTGCCTGTAGTTTAAATCTCTCCCTTATCATTGCTGTGGCCTCACCTACCCTGCCTCATTATCTCATACTTCAGATTTCCTTCCTGTCTTTGGCACGCACCATTATACCCCTGTATCTTTATATGCACTTGTATTTATCTTAGTCAAATTTTATCGTATGTGGAGTTTCTGTCACATCTGTATTGCAGCCCAGAACCAGAAAAAGCACACACAGTCTCCAAGATGGAGCCATTGCGGCAGGTCCTGCTCAAGGACCTTAGTCCACCAGCTCACGGGAAAGTCCCGGGTGCTGGGCCCGAGCCACGCTCAGGACACACACGCAGGCGAGAAGAAGTGCGGCTCTGGCACTGCAGGCACAGCTCAGGCTCCAGCTGAACCCCAGCGAGACAGACCTGCACGTCTCCTGCCTGCTGATAACATCAGAAAGGAAAGAAAACACAAGCAGGTCCTGGCCAACTTTGTTGCTCACAAGAAAATGCTTTCAAGAGTACTCCAAACGCATGGGTGCCTGGTTGCAGGGGATGAGTCTGGAGGCCAAGACTTGTAAGCCCTTTCACGGTTAAATGTTTTGCCAAAGGGTAAAACTCCAAGAGGTTCAAAGCATATTTAGGCATTTCAAGTCTGTGTATTGGCATGAGTGTTTAAAAGTCTTACGAGAAGTAGATCGCTGCAAAGTTAGCTTAATAGGCACGTCTGACAGTTARCAATTTTAGACATCTTACATTTTACATTATTATGTTACATCTTGCATTGCATCTTATATCCTCACCTGGGAACAGCTTCAACCAGCCCCTGCCTGAGCCACCCCACAACTTCTCCATTTAATCATGGTCAGTAACAACCTCTTCAGATATTACTGAAGCTCCTGAGAGCAAAACAGCTCCGCAGAGATTTGAATAATAAGATGGCAAGAAAACGTTTCAAAGGAAATTAGCACTTTGTGTTCTTAAACAGTAGGGAAATGCTATTGTAAACCTGCTCCTGGCCAAGTAGTAAGGACGTGTGCTTAATTTGAAATATCGATCTCATGATTAAGCACTATCCACACTATTGACATATGTCCCTGAATCAGGGCCTTAAGATGAGCGATTCTTCCAGAATCAGCTCCCACAGGAGAGTGGCTCTTCTAATTAGCTGCTGCTGCCATTCCTCCATAATCCCTCCATTTTACACAATTGGAGCTTTACTTGCTTATGGAAGGAAACAAAAGCGTTCAATAAGAATACAGGAAATAGTGAATCAATTCAATCATTTCTCCCCAAAACATTCGATTTGATCTGGGGAAATGCTGAGCATCGACAGCTCTTACCAAAGACCCTACAGAAGCCATCTTACTACTTAATCCATACCGTCATTAAAGCAAGGCATGAGCTTTTCTGATTATTCATGTTTTCACACACCAACAAAAGTCTTAAAGCATAAAATAACATTATTCTTGTTTAAAGGAGTCTTGAGAGACTGGAACAGTTAGTATTCGGCAATAAAAACCCAGTACAGCCACTTCTGGAACTAGCCAGCTTTCCTGCAGTATTTTTTAAAGGATGACAGCACTAAGACACAAATTCTGAAGAAACACGCTGCTGGGTACGTTAGCGCAGAGAAGTATGGAGTCTTAGCAGCCATAGCTCTTGTTAATTTTCAGAGATGCAGCGCTGCCACTGAAGGCAAAGCTCCCAGGCTGAGCCCTCCGTTCCACCTCAAAAACACATCAAAAACCCCCGTTACACCTTCRCTACGCTTGTATAATTACAGTGACCAGAAAATAATGTCAGAAGCCTACTTATAACCTCTCCCCCCCCCCCATTAACACTAGATGAGTACCAACTACTGGCAAAGCTTACCTTTTGGTTATTGATACAGTATTGATACCTATAAATAAATAAAATCCATGCGATTAGAAAGCACAGTGCCCCTCACRTTACAGAGCAGGAAAGCAATAGGCTCAAGGTCACTCGCATATCAGACTTATTCAGAAAAATAGTTTGGTCCCAAGACTCTCTCATCTGTTTCAAACTGCTAGTCGGGGGAATGATATTTATATATGTACATTTGTAGATAATAAGTTGTTTTTTTTTTTTAAGAAAACATACACATCTGGATAATACTTGCACCAAACAGGCACCAAAGGCAGAAGAGCYGGACGTCAGCCGTTTTATGTCTACATGCACAACAAAAGGGAGAGTCAGCAACTCGTTTTTGTCTTCTGCTCTCTCAAAACATCTCCCCACTAAAAATTAGATGTGACAAGAAATTAATCCATATTGTGATCTAATTATTGTTGGAATTATGGAGAAAATGTAAGGTGTCTGAAATATTTAACAGTGAGAAGTGTCTATTAGGCTAACTTTGCAGTGAACTCTTAAGTCTCATAAGACCTTTTAAGCACGCATGCCAATATACAGGYTGGAGAGGCCTAAACAGGCTCCTCCTTTCTTTCTGAGGTACAAAGGAGTCCACCAAAAAACAAAAAACCCCCCCAACAGCAGCAGCAAAACCTTCCCCCRCCTTTAAAGCCCAGCCCAGGCCCGAGGCCAGCGTTGGCCTCCCGGCAGCCGTTCCCTGCCGCAGGACGGGGGGTCGGGATGGGGCGCCCGGCTCCTGCGCTGCCCCTGGCCCAGGCTCCTCRCTCCCCAGTGAGGCTGAACTTGGGGGAATTGGTTACCCTGGGAAACTTAACAGCTGAGAAAACTATTGCTACGCTTTAAAGCTCGTTAAACCGTCTGACTTACCTCACCAACCTATCTCTGCGAGAGACGGTCCATCTGCGGCAGTGTCATCAGGGGCATCCGCACCACGATCAAAAGCCCGTAAATACTTGTTTCCTTTCTAGTAACGCAGTCGGCAGTTGAACTTTTTCATATTAAGCTGGGACAGGACAACGTGGCWGTTTGCCTGTTACTTTTGCAAAGCCAAGCAAAATACTTTGCTCCAGAAGGTCTGCCACAAAATAACRCGTGCTGAGCTGACCTGCTGGGTACCGAACTCCCCCACCACAGGCACGAGTATTCGCACCTCTCGCTGTGCCTGGAGCAGCTCAGGCAAAACGTGAAAGTGGAGAGTTTCCCTCCAGCCCATTTTTTTGGGGCACCTACTAGCTTTAATTAAAGAATATGGAATAGAACCAGAGAAAGATGTGTCTTTTTCAGGTTAACTTATATACATAAGATTTCTAAAACAATGGCAAATATTTTACAGCGGTGATGAATTGCTTACAACCAAATAAGCTGGTAACGTTTCATATTGTCTATGACCACTAAATTAGGTCAAGCATATCAAATTTCAGAGCACAAAATAACGGGTCTCACGTGCATTTGCATTAAAATTTTGACACTGCGCAAAGCCCCAGAAGAAGGAACGACAAATCTCTGAGTATTATTGGCAAAACTATGTAACTAGGTCCAATGCAAATAAGAATCAGGCTTATTGCTTTCTCTCTGACACAGACACTGACACCCATGAGAAATTGCTACAAACACTACTACGACGATTATAGCTTTACTGATGGACTACAGCCAATTTTCACAAATGGAAATGACTCCCAGAACTGTGGGCAACAGAGGAAAAGGGCTCTTGGGTGCCCTTCTAATTCTACCCTAGTAGCACTGATACAAATGGCAATTTCCTTCCCGCAAGAGGTCACCAAGTCAACAGACTGGTGTAAATCCAGAGTAGCTTCGTTTCAGTCAGTGGGATTGCACGGTTGTATGACCAACCGCACGAGACTCTCATCAGGTCCCACAGGCTTGCAGACCGATTTTGCTCCTGTTTAACTTGGTGCAGCTCCAGAGTAGATCCTCGTCGTTAGTGGAATTAATCCAAATATACACCATTATAATCTTTGGCAGCATTCATCTATTCAGAAGCATGTTCTCTCTTTATTCCATGCACATAACTTCCCTTGACAGTAACAGGAGGGGATAATAGACATGGAAATGTAAAGAGTGGTTAATACTCTTCCCCATGACCTTTCCATGGCCATCATATTTTCTCAGGCTGACCCCTCATTATATTGGAAATTGCAAAGAAATAACACGGTTTCTGTTGCTTTTTTTGCTCGCTTCAGGGACTCCAGACATTTGCCCTAAGTACACTTTGTTAATAATTACAAGGAACGTATTCTGAAAATCCACATCGTTCCCGAAGAGGGGAAAAACACAAAGGAAACCCCAGTTGGCGAAGGAGGACAATGTGCGACATTGTAAACAGCGCTGGAGCTGCCTTGCCTCGGCTGCCGCTYGGAGATAAAAATCATTCCTCACACTTTGAGGCAAAAGTAAATGGCAGTTTGCAATGTTAAGAACCCCTGTGGAAATAAGATGAAATGAGACGAGGCTTCCAGACCTGTGAGAAAAATCAATCTGATGGAAAATTGACAAACTTGTTTAACGTGTCGGCACAAGATCCGAGAGCTGACCCGTAGAGACCTCCACTTAGGCATACCGTGAAGTTACTGTCAGTTCTCTTAATCTGTTCAATTACACAACAGGCTCTCAGAGGGGACTTTTTACCAAACATCACTTTAAATTAACTTTTCTCCTTCGTGTTTTCAACTCCCAGGCCTTCCCCCCATCTCTGCAGCGCCACGGGCAAATTATTAAAAAGCCCGATTGCCAATCAGYGCCAATGCTATAGAAAGATCAGTTTAAAATTTCGATTGGAACGAGATAAGGTTATGCGGTTGAGAGGAGAAAAGTGCTCCTCTCATTGCGCGTGGCCAAATTCACCCCCAGGGTAACTCCTCCGAAGCAAAGGTCCATCGTGGTTTTGGTTCTGGGGGGGGGGGAGGCAGGAAAGGAAAGGTGGTTAACAAGCAACACACCCTTATTTTTATTCCCTTAGGAATAAGAAACTGTGCCCCTTTCACGGCCACAGCGCGAAATCGGGGGGAGGTCGCGAACGGAGGAAATGCTGCTGCATGAAGCTGGCCCTGAACACCTCTCTCTCCTGCCTACCTCCTTTTCCCCGGGGAAGGGGAGGAGGTGAAGTTTGGGAGGGAAGATGCTGAAGTGTCCACGTGACTAAACAAATTAAACTTTGAAGAAGTTTTAAGGCAGGGCAGGGTTTAAGATAGGATGGCTGAACTCCAGCTGGCATGGCAGGAGGAGGACACAGCATGGGTTTTTCTTTCTTATTTTTTTAGAGGCAGCTTTGAAACAAAAGAGTCATTTCCCTCCAAAACTATGGCTCCCAAATTCTGCAGCCAAGGACGCAGAAACTGAGCACAACGACAGAGCAGCAGGAGTACGTCTTGTCAGCTAAGCTCAAGTGCCAAGACTCATTCAGATTAATAGGTGTTACTGTGAAAATGCCCAGTAATATTATTTAGTAGGTTCATTCTCAGTAAATGCAGAAGTACCTGCAATAACGCCATTTCTTTTTAATCAGTAGACCTCAAAGGGAACGTCCCAGTCGCTGCAGTAGTTTGTTTGCTGTTAATTTGGATGGATTTTGCTGAGGAATTCTTGGTCCTGTTGACTTCAGTGGGGTTAAGCTTTAAACTAGACTCGTCTCTGCTTGTTTGTCTTACAACTTGTTTCTCTATTGAACAGATTAAAGCTGAGGGGGGAAAAAATTCTTGATAAAATAATAACAAAAAGAAAGACACACTGAGATGGCTGATAGAGAATTTTGGGAAAAAATTGTCCATGGAGCATGAACATTGTGCAGGAGATTAGGTCTAAGGAGACAGAAGAAAGCAGTATATTTTTTTCCATTCAGAAGGGATTAAGTGATTTTATACTGTGCTTGTTACAGCTATAATTTGAAGGAAGAAGCCTAGAGCATCAAATATAGAAGGTCTCCTGTTAGTTATTTCTCTGTTAGAGGTAAAAACATTAATATTGTTATATTCTCAACAGCTCTTGATAGAACAAAATACTATCAACTCCTTAGACAGTACTTTTAGTAGTTCTCACTCAATGAATTGTTCTTAATCTGAAAATATAAATTCAAGATTAACTGTAATTTATATTAGCTACTTACTCTATATCCTGTATTCTGCAGTACCTGTATTTGACACACTGCATCCTACAGTACCACCAGAAAGAGCTTTATTTTAGGAGGAAAATATCACTTTGAAAGGTTTTCTAATGTATAAGTTGTTGATAAGGCTCACTAAAAACTGTTTTAAAAGTACTATTAACTCTTTTCCCATTTTCTCGTTGACCTGAGGAAGGCCTTGTTGTTCTTTTCAGCCCCAAACACTTTATAAAAATCTATACTTCTCAATGAAAAAGGTCGTTTATTCTCTCCAATCTCTTTCAGAAACTTCACCTGTATGGCTGTAGGTTTTGCAGTCCTCATTTTCACACTCCTCAGGGTCTGAGGAGCTGGGCAGAATTCAAGCTAGACTGACGAGCAGAAATCCTCCTGTTTGGAGAGGTCTAATGCTGCCGGGCACTCCGCAGATCCCCGGCTCGGACTATGTACACACAGAGGAACAAAGTGAGACCTCGGCAGGCAAGTTCCAAGCTGGTGTGATTACAGATAGACGCAGCTGAGCTTAAAGAGGCCCAAATTCATGATATTTTCGTTTTGAAAGACTGACAAAACGCCACCCCTCGAGTCTGATCCATTGACCSAAATGCTGGGTCACACTGCTGGCAGCTGATTCCAGCCAGTAGCTCACGTGTGTTACTTAGCTGGAAAGTACAATAAACACTGTTAAASACTATCTAAAAGACTAAGTTCAAAGTGTACTCAAAATTAGAATAGTATCAGCTCTACCCTTTTATGAAAGCTTTCGGTGGATCTCAAAGCTCTGAGTCACCTACAAGAAAGACTCAGTAGTACTAAGTATTTGTACTAATACTAGTACAAATGCTAATTATTCACCAAGAAGTACTTAATACTAGGTATTTGCCAGGCAAAGGAGAAGGAACAACAAGGAAAAAACCCTGTGGATGTAAGAGACAATAAATCTGGATCTCTTTATAAAAATTGAGCCTTACAACATATATAACCCACATGTAATACATAGATTACCTCAATGACAATGAAACACGTTATGTTTTCACTGTTGGTAACTGATATGAAAATGTTAACATACTAACAATAGCTGTCCCAGGAAGCAGGTTTAACTGAGCCTAAAATAATAAACACTGTGGTTAAAAATATCCTTTAGGGATGGCTCAAGGCAAATCAATGAATTAAAAAATAGTCTTCCCAGTATACCTGCCACCACATTAGACTGGTTATTCTGCAGACAGCCTAAGAGGAAGCAAGATCTACATATGACTTGTTTCRTATTTATTTTAATAAAAATATGTGCTTTTTGGCTGGGGAAATAAAGATCGTCTCAGTATCGGATACCATCAAACATGGAGAGGGAACAGGGAGCCCCACTGCAGGATGGACACGCATGCAGTAAGGACAGCCTTATTTTGGCTCTTGTTGATTCAGGCTTCTCTTACATAGACAAAGAGACAAATTCCTATGGCCCTTATCGTAACAGTACGCGGGCACCTTCAGCTAGGTGTCCAAAATGCCTCAAGAACTTAATCACCTAAGTCACGCAGAGGTTTTCAAAATCCTTACCCCTTTTACCTAATACCAGGAGCAATCTGTGATTCTTATCTCTCAGACTCCCACGAGGCAACGCATTACTGCACGCGGGCATTCTCCGTCCCAGGTTTTTCTTGCTTTGCTCCGATTCACGCGTTTCCTTCTCCCCAGGCGTACCCGCTGCAGAAGGGGCCTCCGCCTTCCTCCTCCCCGGCGCACCGGGCAGCCCCCCGAGCGCACGCGGGCGCAGGGGCTCGTCGTACGTGCGGAGGATTTCTCTTCCTTTAATTTTGCCCTCGCCACTTCCCAAACAYACTCTGGCACGCTGGCAGAGATCCCACGCGAGGCGTCTTTATTTCTGCCGATTCGCAGTCCCATCCTCACGCTGTGGCAGGCTGAACTGTCCAACACTTAAAAGTGTTAGGCGGCTCTGGCTTGTTTTCTAATGATTTCGAATGTAACGTTTCTCTCCAGTTTAAGAATATCAACAGAATTTCATTTAAGAAGTTCTACACAAACATACAAAGGTCAGAAAGGAAAAATACAAGTATTTGAGGGCTGATAATTATTTCAGCACCTAAGAGCTGCCTGCGTTTGCTCAGCTCTACCTCTGCTGAAGTGTCTTCCACCCACAGATGATTTACACAAAATCTTTATTTTTCTGCAGCAAATTTCTGGAGCATAATTTACTGTATGCTCTTGCTGGAATAGCTCTCAAGCCTCCGCAGATGCAAAGCCAGCGGGGAGCTGCTATATGCGATTCCACTTGCCTTGCAGATAGCTCGGAGAGGCAATTGCAAAACCCAGCACTCACGGACAGCCGKGAATTTGTGACAGTCCCCGAAGGACTCTGCGACCATAAACCAACGAATGGATTACACTGATCCATAAAGGCATTTTTTTCCCCTCTCTGCTTGATGAAATACAAATATTCTTCCTCCCGTTAACTATTTCCGACGCCACATGCAGGAGAGCAAGAAGGAGATGGCGTAGACCCAAGCAGAGAGGTGATCAGGTCATTTGTTTACACTAAGAGCTAGCAAGAGACTTGTATCTGCCCCGTTGCAGGATGTACTAAGTACAGAGATAACTTTAATCTCCGCTTTCAGAAAATTTTGCTGAAAACTAGYGATTCATTCGCACTGCAGAGGGAAGCGTTGACATCTTCTGCCGTAGAGCAGAAAAGCTCAGCTCACGGAAGACCTGCAGGGAGAAGGCTAAAGCCTGGGGTTCAGCGGCAGTTCCCTGCCCGCTCCGCGGTGCCGCGGGACCCCGCGYGGGCCTCGTCCTCCGCTCCCCTCGCCCCTGCCCGCAGGCACGGCCGCGGCGCCGGGCAGCACCCCGCGCCGGCCGGGGGCACGACTGAAGAATCAGAGGCACGAGCTGGAGAAGACCTGGCGCCCAGCCAGGGGCCACCGCGGCGCATCTCCCCCTTCCCAGCCCTCCGGCTCCAGTTCATCCTTGTCACCGGGTTTAAGCTAAATCCACCTGCACGCTCCACAGTTTCCCTAAATTGTCACAACTACTGCTGCTTCAGAGATACTGTATTAATCTCTGGAGKTTTTTTTTGCTGGACATTGGTCTCTACTTTTCTTTAATAAAAAGACTCTTACTTGAAACCCCTCAGAATTCCTTCCCCTGACCTTCTGCTGGGAAGTCCACGAGGGCTTCGGGCTTCAGAGTTCTCTTCCCACTTCCGCTGAGGCATTAAAAAGTATTATTTTTTTCTGCTGCAACCTTTCTGGTTGCCGCTAGCAATTTCCAGCTGCATTTGCTCCCTAATGTTCTTTTGCTGTAATTCTCTCCCYTACAGACTTTTTTCTCCCATTTTTTCTGGCTTGCTCATCATCCTGGTATTTGAGCATCTTTTAAGGCAATTAACATGAACAATTAACATTCACTACATTTATTTATCATCTGTCTCCAAGGAGAGAAGTATATGAAGCATTTTGTTTTGTATATAAACCTTACTTTGCTGCATATATTAGAGGAAAAATAAGCAGCACTTGGAGCAGAGGAGTGTGAAGTTCGTATCAGTTTGGGGCTACGTTTTGCATACGCTGCTTTGCTGTTGTACGAGAGGATCGAGCGAGAGCACTGGTTGACCGTGGCCTAGAACAACGTGAGGACGACCTTCCAATGCCTCCAAAGCCACCTACAGAGCCCCGTGTGACAACGGAAGTGGAAATGTTTCCACTTGCTGTTATTGGTGTTTTCTCTCCCAAATAAATCTGAATCATAATCCCATTAGGAAAAGTGTATAAAGCTGGAACATTTGAACTTACCTTATGTATTTCTGACAGTCTTAGTAGGGAGGTGGCAATCAAGTTATGGAGACTTCTGAAAAAAACAAAATCTTAGTCCACATTTCTTTTTGATAGCTACAGAGATGTGGCTGTTACAGAGCACCCTYATTTCAGCATTGCATTATTCCAGCTTGTCAAAGTGTCTCCAGCCCAGCAACCACTGCTGCAATGGGGGTGCTTTGCCCATTTATTTATACTAATACAAGCCTAATGCAGTAAAGGTTGGTTCAGAGGGCCAGCTGAGCTATATTGCAGTTCCTCAACCACTCAAGTCTTCTACAGTGATTGCACCTGCAGGCAATATAGGCAAGGAGCCAAGCAATAGATGAGGTAAGGAATCTCAGACCACCTAGTCCCTTCAATTCCAAGCTCAACAGAAGACCAAAAAGTGAATAAGCAGTCTGTACAAAGCACAGCACAAACACACTCAGTAAGAAACATTGTTCARTGAATAGCCAAATAAATTCTTCTAACCAACTACCTTTAACACTGCCCCCATTTCCTTTCTTCTCTGAAAGCAGAAACTGCTGACTTCTATGTAGAATGAGTTATCTCAYGCTGTAACATGAAATGCTGGAGTTCTCCAGCTGAACTGTAGCTTAACATCTAATCTATGTGACGATTTTGCTTCCTTAGTCATTTTGTCTTTTAGTTGCCTTTTTGAACTGCAGCATTGCAGCAGTGGATCAAGYAAAGCAGAAGTGGTCCAAAACAGGATATTGTATTTTTAAATTCCTGGAAAAGTATAAGCAAAGAACATCACAGAAACACAATAGTAATTGAATCCTTTCATTTAAAGCCTTTGTTTGAAGTGTGGATATTTGGCAAATGTTTAAGTTACTTACCTTAAGGTTATAGATGCTTCTAGTTTAATTGAAGAYTGGAGACAGTCTGTTTGGTCTATACTTACTTGGCTGCACAAGAAACAACCTACAAAGAGAAACTTCAGAAATTCTTCTCATTAACTATTCACCCTGATGTGTAATTATGAACTTTTCTTATTCTTGCTTGAATTTGAATACCTGCAAGCATGAGGTATAGAAAATACTTCATAGATATCTAAAAAATATTTTTTTCATCTCAATTTTTACCTTTAAGACACAAAATTATGGCATTTTTCATGTGCTTCGGATTTGTTGTACAACATTTTCTGCACTTTGCCTCTGCCTTAAAAAAATAAATAAAAAGGGGAAAGAGATTGCGTGTGCAGTTGGTGGATCAATAAGCAGCTGCCTGTAAAGCTCAGCGCTCTGCTCTGCACACACCCCTTGTCAGCGCCGTGCCTCTTCCTGGGGTGAGACTGACTGGAAGCAGAGAAAAAGATGATACAGTAGCTGGAGAACAGCTAAAGCAGAAGAGATTACAGGGATTTGGGAGCTTAAACAAATATTTACCAGTAAATCCTTAGCTTAATTTTGATAGACTTTTGCAGTTAAATGTCTATCACTTTTCCCCAGCAGAACTACACACAGTTTCATGAACAGAGTTTTTTATAATGTTCCAAATAAAACTAAAAAAAACCTACACACACAAATACAGGTTTCATTGCTAAGCAGAAAGTAAGCCGCAGGTTTTTTGGCTTGCAAACCTGATCCAAGATTTGGGCGAACGTGAGCTCTTTCCAGTTTCTCTCTTCCCCAAATTGCAGGRTGGAACTTATCTTTTAAAACCTGAAAACCAAATTAAGTGCAGCATTTTCACGTACTTCTCAATCAAAGAGAAATGCATTGTGATCAAGCCAGCGCAAACTAAAASCAAAAGAGGAAAATAGGAATTAAACTTTCCACATCTTTTCTAAAAATTCTTAGAAAGTTGAAAGTCCCCATTTTCAAACTTTTATCATACTTTGTAGTCTCAAGATCAAGACAAGGAATAATTTCAGTTACAGTTTTGCGTAAAGAAATTATGAAACCAATAGGTGTATGGTAATCCAAGAGCTAATGCTACTCCTCCCCCACAGATGACTCAAATACAGTTGAAAAGGCCAGCAGACTTCTGTTACTAGCGAAGCTGAAGAAGAAAGTACGTTTGCAAATGTCTACGTGCATTATCATCTTACCAAGGACTACYGCCAGGAACGGGAACTCCCACGTGAATCCATCAACACAACATCTTCAAGACAGCCCTAACGTGTCTATTCTATGTTTCCCTACTTGATAACCACAGGAAAAAAGGTAAATTGTAACTCAAAAAAAGGCAAGGTGCAAGAGGGAAGGGAGAAGACAACTCTTCAGCCAATGAACATCTTTCCCACAGCTTTTCAGAGAAAAAAAAACCCCAAGAAGCTACAAAAATTTAACAAATACTCACCATTCAGTGGGTATTTCAGTAAAATAAAACTATTATTGCCACCCATTCCTGGTTATCCCAGGCCAAATCTTGTAAGTGGTGCCAATCTATGGGAGACTGTGTGCTCAAGACCGGAGTGTCTCACAGGTGCGTCTGTGGTTTGAAAAACTGACTCAGTAACACACTTTGAAATTTAGCAGGACYTCGCACAAAACCCCAGTCATGGAGAAGGCTAGGAGAGAAAGCAGCTACAGGAGGAAAGAAATAAAGAATCCAYTAAAACAAAATTATTTAAATCCGTATTAACCGTATCATCTTTAAAGCCACTCGCTGTTGATACGGAGARGTCTCTAAACGAGCGGCGCAAGCCCTCCGCCCGTGCTCAAGGACGGCTCGAAGCCGCGGCGCGCTCGCCCGGAGACGAGACGAGGCAAGCTCCGATGTGGCAATKCACCGAAATTCCCGCTCACCCGGCAGCCTGGGCGGAGCAAACGCGAAGCGGCGTGCAAAACCCCACGCGGCCGTTTGCCCCGCGGGGACGGATCTCGCGAGGGCRCTGCCCTCGCACCGCCTTCGAGGCGGTGGAGGGGGTTGAAGTGAGGGCCAAGTGAGCCGTTCGGGCGGGATTAAAGAAGAATTAGACGTGGATTTAGAATGGTGAACGACCGTTAATAAATCGTTGTCGTAAGAGCCTGCGCGCACGCAAGGTTACCCGCCTGACGGCTCTCCGGAGGCTGCGMGCTCCTCGGGCAGAGCCTGCTTTTCTGCCGTCTCCGGAGAGCCTACGACCCCCCGTCGGGGTCTAATCCCGCATTTGGGCCGCTAAGTGCTTTGATAACAGAGGGGAATAAACTCCACGCGCACATGCCTTTTGAGCGCAGAGTTTCAGAAAAGCACCCAGGCTGGATACGGAYGTGGGGCAGGAGGCGGTTTAAAACTAGCATCACAGAATATAATTGCATGATAACTGAGGTTGGCAGGGACCCGGGGTCAGCGAGTCCAAAAGCCTGCTCAGAACAGGGCCAGCCTAGAGCAGGTTGCCCATGGCCTCGCTCAGCTGACCTTGGATACCTCCAAGGACAGAGATGCCACATCTCTCCAGGCCAAAAACCATTGCCAAATCTGTTCCAATGTTRGACCCACCTTCACAGTGAAGATTTTTTTCTCCTTATATCCAMTTGAAATTTCCCTCACTGCAATTTGTAATCACTGAATCTTGTCCTTTGCCTGTGCGGCTCCAAAACATCTCACTCCACTTCTGCTACAGCCGCCCACCRGTTAGCTAAGAAACCGCTTAGAGCCTGCCTTAGCCTTCTCTTTCACAGGTCGAACAAATCCTGCCCCTCCAGCCTCAGCCGTCTCCGACGATGCCAATTCTCAGCCTCAGGGTAACTAGGAGCCCTGAGAGAGAGAGGGTGAAAATCTTACTGGCAGGTTTCAACAAAGATCTTGAAGGAACAAAGAAACTGTGACAGACGCACGGGACCGATGGAACCAGGAACAGCTTGGAACGTGCCTGCAAAAATACTTGCAGGCATTTAAATAATTTGCATTTAAATAATGCATCAGGAGTTTTGAATCAGGGAGAAGAGCGGTGTTTTTTTCCTTTTACAAGAGGCCTTTTCTTTTTCTCTAAATATCTAAAAATTATAAAGCAGGCAGCACTGTCATTTATCTCTATAAAAATATTTAGGAAAACGGATTTAAAAGGAAAGTAAAGAGCTATCTGTAGCAGTAGCGCAGTCAAAAGAACATGTTTCAGTACGTCATTCTTAAACAATGGAAAATTGCTAAAGGTTTAAATGCCAAAATCCACAGAAAATATTTAAACAGTCACAATGAGATTATAAAGATTAACGAGTTCAGAAAAGTAAGAAAGATGAATAGTACGTAGAATTTTGCTTGAGACAAGACACTCACAGGAAAATGCATTTCCAAGTACACGTTAGGCAAGACTACTGACATTATCTTAATGGCAGAAGTAAAAAGAGATGACCTACCAGACTTGTAATATACATACAAGTTAAAAAAAAAAAAACAAAAAACAAAAAATTCTGACTCGTATTTATTTTTATTTACTTATTTATTTTTAAGGTTGGAAAGTCTCTCTGGAGGTCATGTGGCCCAGCACAACACTGACAACAGGGCCAGCTTGGATCTGGTTGCTCAGAACAGTGTCCAGATGAGTTCGGCACCTTCGAGGACGCAGACTCCAGTCTCTCAGCTAGCAGAGCCTAAATACAGTTAAGCAGCGCAGAGAAACAGAAGACACCACTCTTTTCTTCTTTCTTTTATTGCAACCCATTGCAAGGTCATAGGTTTCACGGAAAAATAGAAACTTACAAATTGTGTGAATCGTTCCAATGCACTCGTAAAAAGACATCAAATGAAGAATGACTAAGATTCTGCACTATATCTGCAATATAATCAATTGGCTTTATTCTGAAAATATTGTTGCCATTTTGGAGTAGATAAAAAGCCCAGCATTGTACATGTTCACATGTATTTACGGTATTTCAAGCAAAAACTTTACCATATGTATTTCCAGAGAAATTTGTTCATCCTCATTTTGAAAAGTCTAATAAGAAAACATTCACCATCATCACTGGAATTACTGTAAGCTGATGTTTCTGTTGTCAAGAATTACGCTATTGAAATCAACATACAGTCCAATAAATTTATACAGGCATACTAAACATTTCCCAGGTTATGTTGCACCAGACCTTCCAGATTAGTAAAACATTTTGACAATAATGGCAACGCTTCCGCTGAAGCTTGAGCATTTCATATTTTGGATTAAAACACTGTAACCTTTATAAAGCAAATATCCAGTGTAACACACCTCAAAAACATTCGCAACCAAATGGTAATACTCTAAAGGTTAGAGTAACTTCAAACCAAAGCTGCAATGTCTGTAATTTCACTATCCATCTGTCAAATTTAACTCCTAAGAATGTGATGTGACACGGAGAAAATCAAACTTTTTATGTATTTAATCTGGCTATTTTCCTGCATACACCATATTGCAAATCAGTTTTCTGTTAAAAAGAAAAAGAAACAATACTGCTATTAAGGTAGCCAAAAAAGTTGAGGAACAAATATGAAAATCAGTACAATGCATAGGATGCATAATTTAGAGGATGTAAGTACTATTCTTCATCCTGAGAAATTGCTTCCAGAGTTAGCCAGTTAGCCCCTGATCCTACAAAACGATACCTCTGCTTGGAGTCATTTTTAGATGCCCTTTTTGAGGTCAGCACTCCTTGCATCGAGAGATCTGTTCTAAAATAATCATCACACATGAAACCRAACTCTTCCTGACTTCTGAATTTCACAATTCAGCAACATAACAGCATAGCCAGAGGAGATCATTAAAAAAAAAAAAAAAAAAGTAAAGTAAGTTTTTCAGCAAGATATTTAAATATTGTCTGCTAACTTATTTCTGACAGCTGATGTCTTCAATTCAGCATCTGACTTTACGAAGTGGGAAGCGGTTATCAGTGTTAAGTTAAAGGTAAAAGCACTGTTAACTCACCTATTACAAAAATGGCAAGGTGCAAAGATTTAGAAATCTGTACAGCATCTCCTATAGGACCATTTTAACAAAACAAAATGAAACAAGAAATCACTTCTGCAGTTCAGTAATAGAAAAGAAGATTGTCCATTAAATATCCATTCCATCATTATCATCATTTACTAAGATTTCCATTCAAAATAATAATTTGCGTAATTATCAAAACGTTTATAAGAAAATCACAATTCTTTGCAGATTCTCTTATTACTGTGCATCTTAAAGCTCCTGGGGTAGCTTTAGCCTAGGTAAATAATAAGCGTCGAGCTGAGCTCCCAGATTCAGCACAGGCCTAACTGCTCAATTACACTGCTGCTAGCACGGAGTTACCATGTACAAATCGAAGGAAACGCACATGACCAAGGCAAAGGAAAGGAAACAGAAGAAAACAAGCTTAATATCTTCTATAATTTCAAGCTATCCATAGAACTAGTAGGAATCCACTTCAAGAAGTCTGCCAAAGGCTTTTATATCTTTTATGCAAACAAAGATACGATGCATTTCTGAAGTTTTGCTTCAGTATTAGTATGGTTGTACAGTACATCAAAGTCAGTGTATAGCTGTTTCCACTTCACTGTAACCTGTGTAAACTCACAATTATATTGCATCATATGAAAGGTTGTGAACCCTCTTCTTTATCTTTGGGGGCCTGCAGATTTTTAGAACAACGATTGAATATTCCGGATAGTTGCAAGTATCTGACTACATCACAGTCCAGTTTCTCTCCCATAGTTTCCAAGAGAGAAGAAACATAACATTTTCATCATTAAAAATGAGACAAAAATTTGTTTTAAAAATAAAAAAAAAAAAATAAGGAGACTTATTTTGGAATAAGTGATTTCTCAATATATATTTTGTAGAAAATAAAACACGGATAAAAAGAAAGTTTAAAATATTCCCACAACATTGTACAAATAAAATCTGCAGTCCCCATTAGATCTACCGAGCGCAGCAGTGCAGAACTGCCACAGCGGCACAGGAGGTTAAGAGGCAGTGGACATATTGGGTGTCCAGCCCATCTGATAAGCCCGCTCCAACGTCCTCTTGCAATCCTGTAGTACAGTACTGAAGGTTATATGCGGATACTGCTGCACTAGCTGCTCCACCGTGGCTTCATTCACCTGCAATCAAAGAGGAGAATTCGTGACGGACAAAAAGGCTGAATAAATGATCGGGTTTCAGACTCCCGGGAGGACCTGCAGGACCAGGCTCTCCGCTGACAGTACAGGTCTGTGTGCATTTCTGACRCAGCAAAGGAGCAAACAGCAATGCCCTCTTACGAGGGCGGAAAAAAACAGCAAGAAAAGCCCCCAAAACTCCCATACAGCTCAATCTTATTTCTAAAGGGAAAAGTCTTATGTAATGCATCCTGTAAAAGCTGGTGTTTCATTATTTGAAATGGAAAGCAGAAAGGAAAGACAAATAAATAGCCTCCCTTTTAAAATAATTTTGTTTAAAAAATTGCAACAATGTTTAACAATTAAACCATAGTAATTCCATGCTCTTCTATGCTGGCCACCCACAGAGCCCAAACTCTAATTATTCAAAGTTAAACCATCTTTTTTTAGCAGGACACTGTCTCTGCTATTATTTCTCTGCCTTGAAATATAGTTCAAACTCCCTCAAGCAGACAGGCTTGAAACATAAGACTTTCTTGGATTTGGAAAAATGAAAATAATTACATTTATGCTTATTATTAATGTCATGATTATACTTTCACACACATTAAGCAGCAACTCCACAGCCTTATCAAAATGAACCTGCACTGTATGGTAGCTATCAATGTGACTACCATGATAAAAGAAAAAAAATATATACAAGGAGAAAAGAAGATAAACAATTCTATACTGCAGATACATCAACAGCATTTCCAAAGGTTAGAAGTTCAACATGTCTTTGCATGCATCACAGGTAGAAGTTTTATATTTTAGCTGTTTGGTGCGAGGCTAACACTGCACTAAGGGGTTTGTGGGCAGAAATGGTGGGATCAATAATTAAACCATGCAAGCTTGTCAGGTCAGGATGGCCCTCCGAAATCTTAGACATCAAAGGTAGCACCTTTATTCTTGATTAGACAAGGCAATCAGACAAGCCTAATTAAGCCTAACACCTTTACAATTGCAGTGCTGTGAGGGGATTAATTTGTCAATTATTTTTAAGCTGATTGCAGTTCATATCACAGAAGCAGACAGCTTCCTTCATCCTTTAGATAAATAAAAGATTAACCTAAGAACCATAACTTTTTAGGTAGCTTTCTTTGAAATCTTTGCTGAACACTTGGATGTTTTTAAATGCATCGATATTGCATTTAAATGCTGAAGAACCTAGATCAGTAGGATGTAAGACTGATATAACTGGTTGCCTTTTTCACTCCCCAGAGTCCCACTTCACGGCCAAAAGTAAAAAAATAAATGTTTACTATCATTACAACGATCCATCTGGGAATAACATTTTAAAGCACAGTGACCACAAGATCTAATAATATTTTTGTCCTTAAAAGATATCAAGGAGTGCATCCTTCTAAACAGTGATTGCATCCAATGACAGGGATAAATGAAAGGTTTAATATCCAGTTCTTCTACTTTGATAATAGAAACACTCAGTCTTCATTGGAAGTTTCATCGAGCTGAGACAGACTTGGATAGAAAACTGGTTTAACCTCCCCTCAAAGCACACATTGTACACTTTTGGCAAATAACTACGTTATAGTAACATCTTCCAGTGCCGAAAAACAAGAAGTGACTTTTAATAAATCAAAATGAAGTCAGAGATACCATAAATCCTCCAAAATATTTGATATTTATAGCTGAACACATACTTTCAAACTGTCAGCAACGCTTCATAGAAACATTGGTTGAGAGGGAAGAATCCTCGAAACAGTATTTGTTACTTTTTGCCTATTCAAAAACYTTCTCTTTAAAATTTCTGGCACAGAGCGCCACAGCAGACTCTATCAGGTTTCCATTTTCACCTTATGCTCTCAAGTACTAATTCTAAATCACCAGAATTATAAACCTACTACCTTTACCCACAACGATGTCTCCTTAGGTTTATCTCTGCCAGAACGAAGATGTTTACCATGGACAGCTGCTCATTTTGCCCTTCCTAAATGGGAAACTAAAGAAGCAATATTGCTTATCTACTAAATACCTGTAGATATTAATCATGGAGAGAGAATATTACACCTTAACACACACCTGTTTTGCTTCTCTTGCTCGACAGCATGGATATTAGCATTTGACATTGTACCTAATTGTACAATACCATAAGCAGATTTTCTATCACAGGAAACAAGCTTGGAGAGTACGGCAAATTTTTTATACGGAGGTTGTTCAAACATGGTAAGAGAAGAAAYGATCAGAGGAGGCCATGGATTCTTCGTGTCCTAGCGTCTTTGACCCAAGACTGAACACATATATGTGCAAGCAACAGTGGAGCTAGATACAAGTTAACATATTTAATATAAGGCTAATTTATGCAAAATAGCATGGCTCACGATACTCAAAGACAGATTAGATGCTACAATAGTCTCTCTTGGTCTTAAAAGTCTATGAAGAGATCTGTGGAAAAACATTAAGCATTAACCACTTGTCCAAAGTTTTTCGATACAGTTATTACCACTTGCAATAATATTTAATAAAATTATTACTAATTACTATTATTACCTTACTAAACAAGAGAAGTTTTGGGGTTTTTTTTTTTTTTTGGGGGGGTTTTTTTTCTTTTTTTTTTTTTGTATGGAGTGCCAAATAGAATAACCGGGTTACTAACAAGTTTATAGGTGACACAGAAATACGATCACTTGGGACAGCATGACGTTGAAAGCAATACAAACATACAGTTTGTAGGTAAAATTAGAAGCCAGAGGAAAGGACACAGTGAAGCAAGTGGACAAACAGTGAATAGTGAGAAATTATGCTGGATATACAAATTCAAATTTAGATTATGCAGAAGCAGAGGAAAAAAATGATCCTATCTGGCAGTTGGACAACCTATATGAATTCCAAGATGAGAGAAAAAAAATATGAAATGTTAAACCATAAATGATTCCCTACCAAAATAACCTGAAAGCTTCTTTTACCATCGGGAAAGTCCATCCAAAAACTAAAACAGAGAAAAATTTTCAGTATTTTAAACTTTCTKTAGTATTGGACTAAAACTAAACTTGAAAGGCAGGAAAATAGAGAAGTCAAGAAAATTTCAGTACTCTGTTAATGAATAAGATAAATAATGTCTACAGCAACTCCCCTGGTACCCTTGCCATCAGTTCCCCTAATTGTAGGATTAAGATGCAAAGTAGTCTGATATCTAAACCATTAGAACATGAGCTTCTGTCTCTTTGTCTGGTTGGTGATAAAACAAAAGCATTGAATGCCATTCCCAAAATAAATTCATTACATAATCAGAACAATTTTCCTTTCTGAGCTTGAACAGTCCTGTTCAATGAATAAAAAATAAAAATCTTTATATCTTAATATTCTTTAAAATATTGTATTTTCCTTCCACAGAACTTCCATTAATCTTCATMTTTTGAGTTGTCAGAAAGAAGACTACTGGCTGAAGATAAGCTAGCTAGATTAGATAATACGTAATCAATCATTTGAATTTGAATAGCCCCTTCAATTATGGTTTTAACACAGAATGAAAGAATGCAGTTCTCACCATTAAGAATCTAAATAGGTTTGCATAATCTTGGTCATTAAACAGAAGTAGTAAAACAACAACGAAAATCAGTTTGAAACTTGGTTTTCTTGCAGAAATAAAAAAAAAAATTACTCCAGGMCAAAGAGAAGATTCGTTTTATGCAACTATCATAAAAGTAAAGGAAAAGATGGGTTACAGAACCATAGCAGGAGAAATTGATGTCATCTCATTTTAACTGAGCTACCTACAATGCAGAAGTCCTGATTTTGAATCCTGACATATGAACACACGTTCCCCATTTCCCAGGATAGTATACTGGACTTTGTGACAAACGTTTCCTGGGATGGGTCCTCCTTAATTTCTTCTGATGGTGTAGTGTGGTTGTGCAGACAACATTTAAATACAAATACTATCTGCACTAGATAAGAAAGCTACTTTCTTATGTGACAATTAGGAATTCATCTGGGAAAGAGGAATAYGAACACCCACCTAGTCCATGTGAAATAGAACACCACCAACAGAATAGATGTGGAAGAGCTTCTTGGTGGCGCACACTAATCTCAYTCTAATAGGTACATGGGTCAAACACTGGGGAAAATGGGAGATCCATGTTCAAAATTCTTTCTCCCCTTTAGATTAAGTGATCTGCCTACAACAAGAAAGGTGAAGAAAACCCCTCCAGTCTAAAAATATTTTTCCCATAAGAAAGTGGCAAGTATGATCAGCTGAAACTATAGTTTTCAGTCAGTATGCTATTCATTCAGGTTTTTGATCTTATATTGCTGGATTTACTGATCTAGTATGACTGCCAGTATTTAGCAGTTTAGTAAGCTGCTGGCAACTGCTGCGGAGCTCCAAGAGTACATTTACACCATCCTCCTTGAGTTGTCACGGAAAATCCAAAAGGCAAATATAAAAAAGAACTTGATAACTTTCAGGTTTTGCTTTTAAATGTGCCATGTCATTTGGCAGACATCCAGTGATAATTTCAGTACTATTTTCTTTTATTTCCAGCTTCTAAATTAAAGAGTTTCTAAAGATATGAAACTGTTCCACAGGGAATTCCTTAGGAGTAATGTCTATTTTTCTTTACCTATTGCTTTCATTATGTTCCCCACATAGATCTTATTACGTTCAAAGGACTCAAGTGTTCCTAATCCTGTCAAGATAAATTAGAGTTTTCAATTGAAACCGTCAGTGGAATTACAGATTTCTTTTTAATGAGCTTGATGTCCTAAACAGGACTTTCCTAGTTGCTTTTAGCCAATGTGCCTTTAGTTGATATGATGTCCAAAAGCTCTTCTCTTGGATCAGAATACTAAAGGGCAAATAAAGATGCTTTAACCGAGAGAACTCTTTTACTGTATTACTAAGAAGAGCTATAAGTCTGCCTACCGATCTCAAAAGCTCCTCCTGGAGGTATATCAACCACAGAAGGAAGTTCTGATCCTAAAACTACTAAAATGTATCAAGAATGTCTGTTTTGTCCCACTTAGAGCAACACTGAAAAGGGAGAGTAAAGTCACCACCTGAACTGCAAGTTTCATGTCACCTATGTTCACTCACGTTGAGTGAAGAGGTATTCACCCTTAATCTGGAAGGTACCCATTTTTCTGCCAATAGACTGTTTTCTATTAAAAGACTAGAAATATTCATATATACAGTTGTGCACCATAACTAGGACTGGATTTTAATAAACTTCATGATCTGCATCAATATTCCAAGTCAATAATTGACAGGAATGAGTGTGATTCAGCTTAACAAAAAATAATATATCCARATCACATGCAAAAAGAAAAAAAAAGATTACTCTCTTCACAAAACACTTCTGAAAAGATTACGAGTGCAAAGATACAGTATTAGAACTCAGGAAAACTAACTTGTACTCCTTAATTGTTCATAAAATTATAAAAGGATGGACTATTGGAACTATTTCTGCATAATATCAGCTTGCAACAGGCATGTGGTTAGCTGATTTTGGAGAGTGCTGACTTCACGTGCGCTCGCCTTCTGCCTGCAATCTCTCTACCCAATAGAGCCTCACTGCAAGTCACATGGAGAATACAGATTAAATGCATCTTCAGTCATATAATTTTACTGGCTATTCATTAATCAAAAGCAACAAATCTGTAATAGAATCAGTCTACAGTATTTGTACAAAAAGGTATTAACAGTATGAAGAACAGTTAGCTTAATTTTAGGAATTAAGTCCTTGTAAATAATTTTAGGGGCATGTTAACAAGTGAGAAGTAACACTGATGCCAAAAGATTTTCAAAGCTGCTGTACAGATGTTGTTTGTTAATAAAGGCCAACATGGCACAAATATGATCATTACATTTCTGAACAAGAATACTCACAAAACCAATCTTGCACAAAAAAACCCTGCAAACTGATTGGATCCAAAAAGGTTTTCTTAATATGCTACTGAAAATTTACTTACGCAGCAGTACTGCAACATCAGGGCACTGACGTTCTGTGCATTATTCTGTCTCAGTATACATAGGGTAGTATTACACAGAAGCCCAATTTGCATGTAATGGATGAAGAAAAGAATCCAAAGTCATTACGTGAACCCATAATCGTGGATTTCAGATATATTCTATTTTCCAATTTTTCTAGCATAACAATAAAATCCAAAATACACAAACTTAGAGTCATTAAGTAAATTCATATACACTCTCTCTCCTCTTCTCTAAGCAAATGTTTGCTTCCTCAAGTCAATGTCTTATAAAAAGTGTACTTAATAACAAATGTTTGACGTTTTTTCCACTAATAGTTGAATGAATTATACTCTCAGGTGGCCCAATTATAACTGTTGCCTGTAGCCATAACAAAATTAAAGATTTCTGGAATCATTTGTGTGAAGTGCACTTGATCAGCTAAGGCAGACATATTCCACAGGGCATAAGTGACTTGCCTCGTGCCCAGGGGCAGAACCTTTGTTTAGGACTTTAATAAAATAACTACACTACCTATATTAGCAGAGCATCCTATAGTCCAAATAAAGTCCCTTACTATTTGAACAAAGAACATATTTTGGTTTAATGGATGACATTATTTTAAAAAAAAAAATGCACACAGGACTGTCTATGTGGACTCAAAATGAAATTGTCAAGTACAGCCTTTTTCCCAAATATTGACGTACTACTGTTATCATGACATTCAACAACTTAATTGTGTACTGGAAAGATCTTAGTACTTTTTCTCCCACTTAAATTTGGGAAGGGGAAGAAGAGGGGTGGCTAAGCAGAAATATATGTTATTTTTTGGACGGTGTAAAGGGAAATAAATGGAATACCCGAATCTTGCAATATTCGATGGCAGCACTTCTGGGCGGCTTTCAGAAAACGCAACAAGGCTGCCCGCGGTGCAGACTCCCTTTAAGTTCTTTGCTTAAACCTCAGCGGAAAGGTACAAGCCTGGAGGGATGAAAGATTTTGTTGTGGTTGTTTACACAGGTGAACGTTACTGCCTCGAACTGCCAGKCCCCGCACGGCCGCTGCCGTCTCGGAGAGGAAAGCATTACTGCAGGCTAACAAAATCCATTTCAGGTCTCTGCGAGTTTGCGTCGTTTTTTGCAAGAGCCAGTGTCTCAGGGCTTGCTGTGCTAATCATTACTGCCAACACAGTATCGAGCACTAAAGTCCTGTAAGTGATAAAGATTTTCATTCTCAGTTCTCCTTGCTTATTATTAAATCAGGGAAACAACTCTAAAGGAGTCTTCTGGGCTGCCTGGCGGCTTTGCTAATTCTGCTCATTTCAATCAATCAAACTTCTTCCAGACCCAACCTGCACAACACTTCTGGGTAAAAATATTACCAGTATTCATAATTATTTCAAATTAATGATGAAAGTCTGTGTGTTGCTTTGTCCTTATTTATAAAAAAAAAAAANTTTTTTTTTTAATTATAATGATATTCTTTCAGATTACTTTCTGCATGTAGAATTAAGTTTTGAATATTTTCCTTCCTATTCTGCCAGGTTAACAATAATTTGAACACATTATTGCAACACTTGTCAAAACAAGGACCTGTAAAATTAACAGAGAAATCAATCTCAGAAAATTTCTTTCTGACAAAAATAATTAGAAGTTCCTGGGGACAATGCTTCTAAAAATGTTCTTTTTATCATAAAAAATGCTGACTATGTCAAATTGCATTTTCCCTTAAAAGTTGGCCTTATCCTAATTTTGAACCATTGATTAGCAGTTGAGAGCCCATCTCTTATTACAGTAAGACATGGCCAGGTGGTTATTTTTAATAACAAGAGCAGACTCATTAACTCAAGAGACTATCTTTAGCCTACTGTCATCTATTGCTAAACAACTCAGCCCAGAAGATAAAAGTGTTTTGGTGAAGTAACTGTTAAACTAGAAGTACAAAAAAGTTCAGTTTGTATAAAGAATCCTTTTTTGTGTTTTAGCAGATGCTTTCGTTCATACACTTAATGGGTCTGTTATTTCCATTAGCTAGGGAGAAAAAAAAAAGTATTGTTCTGTCTTTTAAAAATGTATTGAAAACCAAAGTGAAACAAATGCTATTTTTCTTTTGTTGCAGGTTAGCAAGGATAACTGTAATTTCTTTCTAACAGGATTCACAGATTTTATGAATCTAAAGTCTTCATTATTCATACAGAGACATATCAATTGCAGCTTCTACATTATATATATATTACTTCAAAAAATACAGAGAATCCTTTTAAATATACAGCGATGTCACTTGAACAAATTACAGTGATTTAGAGAAAATAAGTGCTTTAGATTTTTTTTTTTAAGGGAAGAAGGATTGGATTTTTCAGTCTTCAATATCACAAAGCCATAATTTCAAATCTCAAAATGAGCCCCTTAAAAACTAAAAGAAGAATGAGCAGCAATTTGTCAGCATTTCTGATCAGGCTAACGTTTGTTAGCATTTTCTGAAGATGGAAAGCAAATTGCTGTGATAATTATATTAAAGCAAGCCATGGCTTTGCATTCTTAGTGTTCTACTGTTGATTAAGAATAATTTGGCTGGAAAAAAATGTTTGAAATTTAAAGACATACTTCTGGAGCCTAAGATCTTATCTCTCTTCTTTTCACTTACAAACTATCTGTGTAAATTAAAACTGATTGAGGATGAAGGATAAAAATGTTTCCAGCCACACTTACTAATAAAGTGGAAAACTCTTTTTGCCCCGAGTTAATAAGTTTTTTTACAGGCTGGCATTTCCACATTCGCGACAGTAGCTGCAGCCCAGTCACGCTAATGATTTGTAGTTTGAGTGAAATAAATACTTACAAGTGCTTCTAAAATAGATTATGTGGAAGGATAAAATGATAAATTATTGAAAGTCTATGGATTTTCTAAACATCTTATTCTTGAGATGCAAATCCTTTCTTATCTGACTTTTTTTTTATTTTTTATTTTTAAGGGTCATCTATCTCCCTCCTTCTCTGTGGGAATAGGAAAGAGTTTGTCTCTTGTCAGTTGTACTGACCAGCAATTTCTGTACTCTGAAATCCCAATAAAACTATAATAGAAAGTGCTTCCTACAGCTGATCTATTCTCTGGAATAAGTTACAGATTTAAGCATTATTTTCATGGAAAGCAACCTGTATTTCTCAAACAACAAAAGAAGCAAGGAATAAAGACTGCAATTTATTAACTGCCAACTTTATCAAATTCACTTCATTTCATTCACTCATAACTGGGAATACTGAATTTTGCAGGTCTGTGCTTTTCAGTGCAATTTTTCTGAGCGCTTCCCCCTAGAACGCCTGCTGCCTTTCAGCGGCWGCACTGATGAAAACCACCGCAAAGAGCGCCACGGCTATCGGGAAGGGATGCAGAACTGTGAAAATCCGCGTGAGAAAAGTTGCTAACGCCACCAGAAGATTATTCTGACACATCGTTCACCCAGTCAAAATGTCAGCCAGAAAAACGAACCAAGTTTTTAGCCACTATTTCGTAGGTGATATCCAGCCTTTTTCGACAAAGGTGAAGAGTTCAGRCTGCCGTTATTTAATGCTCTCTGGGATGTTGTGAAGTGCAATAAAGAAGTGCTACAAAAACATCTTTAAAATGAGTTCTCGCAATAAATAGCATAGAGAACGTTGCCCTCTTTCTCGGATTTATTTCATAAAAATGACATGTGAAATATTCATAAATATTTCAGACCTAATTACTCAAGGAATTACGATAGACAAACACAACTGAGATCGAATTAGGAGCACGAAYGCACAGAAACGCGTTCAGAAAAGGAAGCCTGAAACACACAGATTTGAATCCGTGAACCTTACACGGGTACAATTTTACGCCTTTAGGACGTAAGCAAGGTTCGTAGCAATCGAGCTGTGCCCTGAGCGCAGCCCCGCGACTTCAGCGACGGCCCTGGGCTCCCCTCGCTGTYGCTGGGGAGCTATCGCTATCGCTCCGCAACGGGCTTTCGGGCGACTGCAGAGCAGCGCGGCTGCTTCGCACCGCCACGCGCTCGTGCCGAGTCCCAGGCAGGACCCCGGCTCCGCGCGGGGTGATCGGGAGCTCCTGGGTCTGCTGCGCTGCAGCTGGACCTCGCAGGTGCGAAACCTCCTCGGGGACTGTACGCACGGCTAATCCATACCGCAACGCCAGAATGCACCAAAAAATAAAATAAAATAAAATAAAATAAAATAAATAAAGCCGTGCCTTTATGCCTTTTCCCACCATGAAACAAACACTGGAATGTCCTATTTAGGCCTTAAGCAACTACTAATAAAACCAGTTCCCACTATTACTGCTTGCAAAAGAAATGGAGAATCAAAACTGCAACGTTCACTTTTCACGAAACACCGAAGTCGCACAGTCCCAAGAAGTCAGTTCGGTGCCTGCACGCCTGCGTGCGTACGTACGCACCAGTACCCGCGCCCGGCACATGCTGCACGTGCAGGGAGAGGTGTGCCACAGAGCTCCACGTCCCGACGGGGAAACTGCAGCGCGTCCTAACAGACCAAGCTCCTTCAGGGATGTAGCTGTGGCTTGTGCACTGCCACCCACAGYCATGGTACCTTGAAGGAGATCAGAGGGGAAAAGTGCCTGGTTGCTTCTGAGTATGCGCTGATGTTTACTGTTAGGCAACTGGGGAATTTTATTGTCCAAAATCTAGGTACTTAAAAATATTTAGGTGTCTGTCTTCCGCCTGGACACCAAACTACCTTTGAAGGTTTGGATCCCAGGCTCTCAGTTTATCTGTTACTGAAAATTGATGGTACTTGGCTCATTGCAGCTAGGCTGTACAACGCAGGACCCTGCAGGGCTCAGCAAGCTAGCATCACTTGAGCTACTCGTGGAAATGGAAGCACTAAGTTATACTGCACATCCATACGACTGTCTCATGAGCCTTGCTGAGTGGTGATTTCCCTTGGCAAGGGGCTGTACTTAGGTAGCTAAGCTGCTTTTAGGATCTGAGCCGGTATGTCCACACTGCCCTGCACCAATGACATCAGCTCGTCCAAAGCTCTTTCCCAGTCTCAGACACTACGGCTATGTAGTGCAGGAAAAATATGTCATAAGCCAAATTTGCCTAAATCATAGAAGTACGGGGGGAAGGAATAAATACCAGTAAATCTCTAATATTTTCACATTGCAAAGAATATTTAGATTTTGTTTACATGAGCATAAACATGTATTGTAACGCAAAAAATTGTACTAAGATAGTTCTGAAAGGCTTTAAGCATTTACCACTCTTCAAATTTACTCTTTTCTGGATTTGACTAAATAGTGATTATGATATTAAACGTTGAATTTTAAGTGTTAAAAAGCTTATCTAAAAACCTCCAACTTAAATACATGCTCTCATTATGATGATCTCATGGTGAAGTTGGCATATTTTATGAGACTTCTAAACATAATGACATTTATTTTAAGGCAAAGAACATTTTGCTGCTTTGGTGTGCATGTTAGATGGCAGGGAACATGATAAAAAGAAAGGTCATGGCAACAGCAGTTTGATGAGAAATGAATAATTCGATTATTTTCATGATGTGGATCAATAATGCTCTGCATCCACTAAAAGTCACTGCCTGGAGGCACTTAGATAATCAATGGAATAAAACAGAGCCTGCCTTTACCCAGGCTCGCACCCTCTCTGATCTTTCTTGGGAGGACCCTTGACGCCTCTAATTTATGGCAACTGCATATCAAAGAAATTCCAAAGAGACTGGGTCATAAAGAGTATTTTAGCGGTAGCCATTTGCAGCCTCCCTACATATGTTCCTTATGTAACTTTGTGTTTAAGTACCTCTCCTTCAGTGCCTCGAAAGGCATAAATGCTACCTGGAACTAGCACAACAGTCAGTGCCTTGGAAGAGGAAGGCTGGCCAGAAGGTGCAAGTCTCCTAACTCCTCATTGCAAGCAGACAATATTCCAAGAATATTCAAGAATTTCAGTCAAAGGAGCATGTAAATAAACCCTTCTGCACCACCAAAGAATTCTCTTTAATGATGTGCTGGACACTGACATTTTTAACCTAATAGAGCAGTCATTGGAAAAAATTAGTTCTGCATGATATTGGGGAGAGTTGAAGACATGATTTTGAGTAATTTCTCTGTTCTTTTGTGGTGGAAAAAGGGAGCTGGCATCATCTGGCTGACTCCTAAAAGTCAAGGATACTTAGTTCATTCTCTCTGTGGAACTATTTTTTCCATCAAAGCTTTAGAAACAAGAAAATGGTTTCCAGTGGTAGCCTTAGTACTACCGCGTTTATGTGCTTTTAGAGCACTTATTCATTTCTTATCAAGTTTTAGTCACCACACTTCGAATACACACACACGCACATGCACGCACACAGGATCAACGCTGCTTTTCTGTCTGTCTTAGAGCTTTCTCAGAATGTAATTTTTTTTCTTTTAATTCAGCTTGCTTTCACAACACAAAAGACGGTGTATAGTCTTCTGTAAAGAACTAGGAAAACATTAACCACCAATTAGAGGAATACAGACTGCRGTTCATATAGTTTAACTGATGAGGTAGTAAAACTTGTTTTCGGCATCAAGGTCATTGATTTTCTATAGCAGCTGAAGACAGAATAAAATTATTTCACTTATTAGATCTGTGTTGATTGTACAACATTAGCTAAATCCACAAAATAAATATATGTAAAATTGATCAGGTGATGCAGGGTCAGATCTAATTCCCAAGGTCAAGTAACCCTTTGAACATTCTCTAAGTACATAATCTTAGCCCAATTCAACCAGCCATACACTCTTTCCTTCTATTGGCTCCTACAAAAACACTGAAATGTAGGAGATTAATTGGAGTCAGCTTTAACAGAGTAATTCTTTCAAAGTGCTTACCCTCCCCTCGATCCGGAAAATTTCTAAAGATGAATTTGCAAAATGCTATTTCTAACTTTACAACAGAGCTAGAAATTTTTATTCACTGCCAGCTGGAAAAAAATATATAAATATATATATTTTACTGTCTTCTATAAAGTAGATGCTTTGCAAGGTAATGGTTTTGATCATGAAGTATCTTTGACTAACAAGTTGTGTTTCTGAAGGTTGTATCCAACCAGAAATTTGCAACCCGCAAGAGATGTTTCTGATAGGAAGCACAACCTGGACACTGTGGTTTGGTTCACAATGGCTGGAAAATAAACAGTCCCTGCAGGTGCATTTGCAGGTTTGATGTCAGAGACTTTGAACCTCTAGTGACACATAGCTCTTTCTGCCCTGTTCCCAGACCTCTTTCTCCCTCTGAACTGAAATATAYTTGAAAATGCAACTCTTGAAGCCCGTGTACCAGGTGACGTGGTGCTACGTTGTCTTGTCTTCTCCTCTAGWGATAAAGTGCTAAAAAGCATCCTCATCTAAGAGCTGGATGGAAATGGGTAATGGGCTGTAACTACCAATAAACAATTATGAAGGAAGGCAATCTACTGCCATCTATGCAACTTGGATGAAAGTGCTSGGAAATGCGCTAAATTCTTTTCTTTGGGGATAGGAACTTTTCCCTCATTTGCCAGGTACAAGAAGATGGACCTGCTTCGCACTCTCCCACAGGAGTCAGGGACGTAGCTGAGCGCGTAAGATTAGGTTCAGAGGAGCAGCAGATTTCCTGTTAGGTTTATAGTACCTAAAAAGTTCAATTTTCTAATAAACTAGAAYGCAGGAAGAAGGCAGCCCTCAAACATGTGGGAACAGTCCCCAAAGGACTTCTAACTTGTGCTGTACAACCTAGCGTCAGTTGTATCTGAAATGACTTAACAAAGTCACCAACTAAACCACCTCCCAGCAATCACGTTTTTCTCCTACGTGATGGGACTAAAGGGTACTGAGTTTTATGGGAAGGGGCAGAAGAGAGGACAGACATGGGAAAGAGGTATGCCATATACCCAAATGCACAAACCCCATCATCAAATTCCTGAGACTATGAACTGGAGCTCTAGATGCATTTAAGATATTCATTATCTGCAAGTCTTAAGATATATTTCAATATGCTTCAGGCTTTAAATAAACTAGAACAACACTTTATTCGTTCATATTTATACAGATGTGAGTAGTGATAGAGTACTGAAAAGGAAAAAGAAAAAGGCTGAGAGAATTTTGAGGTTAGTAAAATTCATTGTCATTCCTAACATGACACTCAAGAGCTTTAACTCAAGCTAAAATGGGAGGGAAAAGCTTCACTCTAAATATATATATATATATATGTATATATATATATATATATATATGTATATATATAGAGAGATCAGTATAGTTGCACTTCTAGTATAAATACACTCATAGAGGTAAAGAATATAAATTGTAATTGGGGCCAAAAGGCCAAAATAAGATATGAATGCATTAGTGTTTGTCTGTCTTTCCTGTGATCAATGTTCCTACTTTTCAGGCCATCCAAACTGATATTTTGACTGAGGACCTCCTGATGCGAAACTCATTGGCTTTAACACAAGCTAATCCCAGAYCTCTCTTTTTTCCCCCAAAGGCTCCTCAGCGTAAATGTTATGTAGTTAGTATGCCTACCTCTCAGCTGAGGGGTAAGTTATCACTTATATTCAGTTTCTTTCAAACTATAAAATTACAAACTAGTATTCTGTTTAACAGAAATCTTTATAGGTTATATTTAATGAAAAGAGCAAAATTAACCCAGAGGCATTMTTAGTATATTCCAAGTGGGAAAGCTATATAATAAAAAATTCAATTCTTTCTTTCTTTTTTTAAGCATTATAGTTTTATCCAAATCCTTTCCCATGTGTTTTCAAAAGTATCATATTTGAGCAAGAGCACAGACCTATAGAAAAATCTATCTGTAAGTAACATTGCAGTAGTTTCATTATGCTTGTGGTGCTTTTACTAAWAAAATAAWATAAAATAAAATAATAATAAAAAAACAACAGCAACCAAGCAGTCCGTCATTGTAATGCTAGGACATACCAATCACTTTTAGCCAAAAATAGTCAAAATCTTCAGAGGGCAGATTTTACTGGCACGAGTACCGCAGTCCAAATAGCCTATTAGTGTATTTCACAAAACTGGGTCAGCAAAATTTTTTCAATGKTCTTTTTAGTTCTTCAGATACTTCTTTAGAGAAACATGTGAACCCAATACACTAAAAAAGTTACCACAGCAGTGAATAACACACTTATTTGTAGAGGAAAATAAGTCTTCCCTTCTCTTTCTCTCTCACACACACTCCAATACTCATTCAGAAGCAGATCCCAGCTCACGCAGAAGCTGCTTACCTGATCRCATCTCATCAGTCCTAAGTATCTGAGGGACTTGCTGCTTTGTGCAATTTGGGTGGCTCCATGGTCTGTGATTTCTTTGCACCATCCAACATCCACCGTCTCTATTGTCATGCTGTATCGTCCAATAGCTATCAGAGCTGTAAAATATTAAAGACATGAGCTATGGTGGTCAGTACGGGAGATGGGTAAACTGAGTTAAATGTGTACATGAAATGATACTGAAATGAAATTCTAAGTAGCAATTTTCAAAAATTTCCTGGAAGAACAGTCTTTTATCTTTCTGATAAGTGAACCYGCATCATGTAAAACATCTCTGTTTCAGCATTCTATTGCTGTAGAGTAACTTTGTCTCTTCAAATTAGGAATACATATATGTGCATAGATACACACAGACATGTAAAAAGATATTGCCATATAATTCATCTATCAACCAAGATAAATAGATATAACCCCCACCAGTTAGCAGACATAATACATATGAATTCTTTTAATTTCTTTTTTCAGAAGGATCAGTCCATTGACAGATGAAATAACTATAGAATAAAAACAATTCATCCTCAGTCTCTAGAGAAAATAACTGATTTTACACTACTAGCACATTTTTTTCAAAGTAGTATTACAAAGACAACACAGAATAATGTCATTTTCGGTGTCAATAAAACAGAAGGTATTAGAAAACCCTGCAGGTATCTTTTGTCATATATTTTGTAACTATATTCTAAAATGGCATTTCTTTCCTATTGCTCATGCTGATGATGTAATAACAACCATACATCTTATTTTCCTGTTTTTTTTCAGGAACACTTTTCTAATAAAAATTAAGGAAAAAAACCTCAGGAGTAATTAAGGCAAAAACTGGAACCTTCGTAACAGAAAGAACATCTGGAAGATCCCTGAAAGGACTGAAGAACAGCAGAGAGGAGAAACCACGACGTATCTTAACCACTTGGGAAGACTTTGTCACAACAMGGCTAGTCTGGAATGACAAAATGGATGAAGACGACTAGCAACCTGGTTACCAGGGACTAGAACATTTTTCAGGAGATACGAGACAGGAGACCTTTAGCCAAGTTGGCATTTATTAACTGAAACGAGCAGAAGCCTCCAGCACTTAAAAGCTCAGCTTAAGAAAATAGTCCCAGGTTTCCAGGGTAGAAGCCAGCCATCTGGATGTAACCGAGGGGTATGAGGTTTACACCTCTTTACTCTAGTTACAATGCAGTTGCTGAAAAAGATGAAGTGACTTAGCCCAAATAATGCAAGTATCTACCGTCTTTAAAAGCATGATTTTTCAGCTTTTGTGGGCCTGTTCTGCTCATACTACAGAACTGTCTATAAGAAGGAAAAAAGGAGTTATGAAGGGCTGGCACCAGCTCTTGACACACCAGGTGCCAACCTTAGCTACTCAGCGTCTATCTGCGAGCTAGGAAGARAGAGAAAAACAAGCGCTCATCCGACCGCACAGTGGTTCTGCGGAGACCGGGCCAGAGAGCAGTAAGCACAGAGGACAATTTGCTAATTTATAAATATTCAGGTGGACTTGATCTGCAATCAAAATCAGCCCCAAGAGGCCAAATGCATTCTCAAAAGCTGTAAAATKTGCATTGGAACATCATTTTTTCCTTGCAGCAGTTCACCAAAAAGGGCAATGGTAATTTAATTCTGTAACTGACACAACAAACTTACGATACAATCATCTGTGTACTTTTGTTAYGGTTTGATTGATTTTTGTAGGACACTACCAACTCTGTTCTCTTCTCAATACATCCCTAGAAAACAAAACCTAATTTTGTAAATATGTACATGTATGGATAAGAGAACTTCAACTCTGTACTTCTTTTCACAGAGCTCTTTAATATCTCGTTTTTATAAAAATCATGGAAATAAAAGAGAAACTGACATATTTTGCAATAAGAAAAGTTATAGCAATTAGAGATTATAACTGTATGAAATGTTAGAGACTGCTTTAAATTAGTACAGGAATACTAAAGTTGACCATTGAATTAGAACGTTATCAATTAAACATGATCAAGTACTGTTTGTCCTCRAATATTTTTGCTAGTTTGTGTAAAGTTATAGCAATATTTTTTTTTTATTACTTAAAAAGGAAAAAAAGATCCACTCCTTTTTTTCTATTTCAGGGACTATTATAAACGGAAGAAAAACAACAGAGAATATTGTTACTGAACTGTGTAAGGTGCCATCACATCTCACAGGTGAAGAATTCTCCTTGTACAGGCATTACACAAAATTGGACATACAAGATCTGAGACCTCTCTCACATCACCTAGATTAGAGAGGAAAGTTGGGAGTGATACTGTTCAAAGACCAACAAAGGGTGCTGCTACACTGTGTGCAGAAACCCCAAGTCTAAAATATAACCTGAGAATCTAAGAAGCTGCCTGGAATTGGGGCAAAAAGACAGCTTAAAGCATGAAATTTCATGCAGGTATTTTCACATATCCATATTAAGCAAACTCAAAAAATAGGTTTCGCTTTCTTTTTCAGCTATAGTAAAACATTTCCTAACAATAAAAAACAATTTAAAACAGATGTGCAATTTGTCAGGTGAAACGTTACTCTCTYTTAGCATTTTTGGAGTAAAATTTCTAGACTAGGATTTTAATTAAATCTGTTAAGTTTTATGKTTTTTTTCTAAAATATAAAAACATTTCTCTAGCATAATGTAAAAGGGGCTTAATTGAAATTACAAAATAATTATTGAATAATAGATTTCATACTTTAAACAGCCAGTTATCAGTGCTATTTCTCTGATTAAAAGAGCACTGGGATTTAGAAATGATGAAGTTTCCATAAATGAAAGTGTATATGCAWGATATTTAGACTACATTATTAAATTACGGGTACTGGCTTACATGATATCGACAGAGTACAGTAATGATAATTTCATGAGACAGCCAGCACATTTTTGGTACAAGTATCAATACTTATTGGTACAATACAAAACGGAATTAAAATACCTCTAGATATTACATATCAATATGATACATAAAAAATGGAATGAAAAACAAAAATGCYATCTGTGAAATTTGCTTTTTTTCCTTTTTAAGTGAACACATTTTCCAGTTCAGAAGTTCAAAAATTTCCAGACAATTGCTAATCTGATGTCTTCACCTGTGTTTCACATTACTGTATTTGAAAATAATTGGCTGAAATTTCATACTGTAATTAATCTGTGTCCAATGCCAGCTATTTTTCAACYGTGCCTAGAATATATTTTAGGCTAGGGACTGCTGAAGAGGTAGTACTTTTCTTTGACAGTCTTTCCCCCAACCTCAGCACTGTGTCTATCCTATGTGTTGCTACAGAGCCCCCAGGTATCATCAGCATATATTTGATTTTCTGTTCAGCAGTATTAAATACTTGAGTATTATTTGATAAAGGAGAGCAACAGTCAAAGTTTTTTAAATTTAATTACAGATCATGCTAAAAATCAAGTAGTGTATTACAGACTGAAGACTTATATTTTGCAATGCCCTAGTAGAAAACAACTGATTTATTCTGTACTTTGCAACTTTGTCCCCCAGAGTAGCAGCCACCTTTCTGGAAAACCAAACACTTYGACATGCTGCATTCAAACATTACACTGCATTCATACATTACAACAACTCACATAACAAGCGCRCGTTTCCGAACGTGTATCATCTTAAAACACCCATACTCTCGGAAAACCTCCACGCGCACAGCTGCATCCTCGCAGCAGTACTTGGGCAAGAGAAAGATCCGCTACTCAGTCTCTGACAGCGCCCAACAGCAGAGGGCAGGGAGGTATCCRAGAGCATGTCAAAAATGCAATGTTACTCTCCCAGAACATTTTTCCCACATGCAAAAAGTTACAGCCAGGGACTCTGTGAACCTGGGCTGATGTCTCTGCACTCCCACGAGTCCATCTAGTCACCCTTGGAGTCCACAAAACCCTTTAGCCTCCACAACACTCTGCAGCGAGGAGTCTCTCAGTTTAACTACCCTCCTGTTCCTGTTCCATCTCAAACGTTTTCTGGAAATCCCCAAAGACTGCCTTAGCCAGGTCTTCCTTATGCCTTGCCAACTTCCTCAAAATACTCAGACAGAGCTGTAAAGCACAATCTCCCTTAACGAAAGCTGCGGCAACTCCTCCGTGTAGGTCACACTTATCCACGTGTCCACTAAGTTTATTCCTTATTACACTAACTTGCCTTTTACAGATGTCAGGTTCATTGGTTAATATTTTCCAGCCCTTTCCTGGAACATTTTTTGAAATACCTGTGCTACCAAAGCAGTTTTAAGCGGAAGATTACCCAGAGSGGTTAGGAGCGCAGCTATTTCACCCCCGCGTTCCTCTCGGGGTCGTGGGGACAGACAGCTCTTCCGCTTGTGCGGACTAACTGCTTTAAGCCGCAAGTTTCAGCCAGAAACACATTTGCATTGCTCAGCAGCTTTTCCTCCCCCTCTGTCGGCGCCTGCCCACGGTCACCAGAAGACAGGGCTCCTCTCAGAAAGCCAGGCAGCCCTCGAGCACCGAAACGGGCAGCAAAAGTCTCGCACRGCACGTTTGGACTCCGGGTCTGGGGAACTCTTAGCACAACCAGCAGTAAAGAAGACTCGAAGATACGTTTCATTACTAATGACAMCCAGGCTTAAAACCCAGTAACAAAACCAATACTATAGTAATAGGAAAACGCTACACACTGGAAGCAAGTAGAGACAGGCGCACGGAATCCACCACGCGTGTCAAAGCCAGCCTCCTTACGCCGCAGATCTCTCTGCCTATTTAACAATGCATCCTSTTCTTTCCACTTTTTTTTCCCCCTATACTCCTATTTTTTTCCAGCAAAAACAGATTTTCAGATTTCTTTTTTTCAGAGCCGGGTTGAGTGGAGTGGCTGTCAGCTGACGTGTGGCTCCTGTAGAGCAGGAGATAAAGTGTAATGTCCATCTCTGATTGGAATTGGAAAAATCACCTGCACAGCCTTGAGCTGTATTAAGCAAAAATGTTTTCCAGTTTCAGTGGTACTTTGTTATAGCTGAAATAGTGAAAGGACATATGCAGGACAAGATTTGTAGGCTGAGGTAGTATCTTCTAAATGACCAACTGGTAGGGCTGGGGAAAAAAAAAAAAAAAAAAAAAAAAAAAGACCAATCTTGTCCTTATGGCCCCAATGTTAGAAACAGATTTTTTAAAACTTGATTTAGTTAAACTGTTGTTCAATGGATCTACCAGACAGAAATGACTCGCTTCGGTGAAGGGGAAAGGTCTCCACTTAACTGCGTGCAAACTGTGAAACCAATGGTCGCAATGAAAACGTCATCATGGTTAACTACTCCAGGACTTAATCAGCCAGGCACTGAGTATGCCCATCTAACAAAACCAGGGGGGTTAGAGTACCATGTTTATTTTGCAGAAACTTTCTGGAAAACTATATTTAGCAGTGTATGGTCTTGAGGCTTTCCTTCTTGATTTTGCATATTTACTAAAAAAAAAAAAAAAAGGAAAAGAATAAATATTACACTAATCTGTTAAAAAATTATCAGCAAACTGCCATTTATAATTTGACCAAGTCAGGACCATTCCCAACTCTGATGTCATTACAATAGAAAATACAACATATGGTCTTTCAGTATAAACAGCTGATATTTGGCCCAACCTTATTTAAATTCAATACATTTTTGCATCTGGAAAAAAAAAAAAACAAACAGGTTTTGCATAATTTTTACAACATACAGTTGTTTGGAAGTCTAATATATTAAGCAGAATTATATCCAATTAAACAGCATTTTTACTGACATGCATCTACTACACAATAGAGAACTTCCCGAAAATCAATAAAACCTGGTTCAATGTAACTGCAAATGAACCTCTGTGAAGTAGAGTTGTGTTACTGTTTGTCTCCTATCTTCACCTAACACACTGCATAGGCAAAAGGCACTTCATTTGGTCAGCTTTTAGTGAAGGCTGAACAGAAAGTTTTGTAAAAGTTGATTATGACTCATCACCCAGGCACCATGGTATTACACATATATATGCATTTACTCAAAAAACAATCTAGCATTTCTTTATTTAGATAACAAAAAGCATCTAAACATGCAAGAATTAGAATTTAAAGTTTCTAAACTCTCTAAAGTAGAAATCAATCAGGCCACTGAGTATTACCAAGTAATAGCTTTCATATGGAACTTGCCATTATCTTTTATTTATTGTATAGCTAAAAGCTATTAAGGTGGCTATGATAACCATCTACTAAGCACTGAAGAGCTTAATGGACAAAAAATAGTGAAGAAGTTTATGAGAGAGTTAAAATGGAAATAAGCAGATGTAATAAAAAGAAAATTAACAAAGAAAACTATAGATCTAGATATTAAGAAAATGCTGTAACAGCTAGATCTAGTGGACTGTGAAATATTTTCCTTCTCCTGTTGAAAGTTCATCTACTTGAGTTATTTAACATATGAGCAGACAAAGCTCTGGTGAGACCACAAGGAACATGTACAAGACAGACAAAGACAACTTAAAAAGTTTTTTCCATCTTTCATTTATATTATTCTATTAAATAGGAAAAAAAAAAGACCAAATGACGCAGATAAGTTATAAACGCATGAAAGAAATAAAGCTATTAGCAGCCATAAAATTAGTTTGATGTTCCATTTCCAATAATTTGTGGAAATATTAATAAATCAGCCTGCAATTGGAAATGAACACTACTTGATTGTGAAATACACAGTTGAAAGAAAGATAATGTACTGCTAGCTAATTTTAATACATTACTATATTTAAGATTTAAAATTAAAACATTAACTTATGTAACTAATATCCACTATGCTATACAATAGATTAAACATTGAATGTTAACATAAAAATTGCTTCTACATGAAGAGACCTTCCTTTACAATTACCTGCTCGTGATTGTCCTTCATTTTATTTTCTACGTTTTAAGCAAAAAAAAAAAAAAAAAAAAAAAAAAAAAAAAGCGTCATGTGCGTCATACCCATAAAATCTTCTCTCCAGAAAACGTTTCATCTCATCATATGAACGCTTTTCTTGAATAAGCGGGCAGGAGAATTTGATTCCTCAGAGCACACCTTGATGCCATAACCAAGAGCTTGACGAGCTCGCCCATGCGATACGACGAGCTTGGCATACTTGAACAGGATTTGGCACCGGAGGATGATGGCTGGCTGCCACGCAAGTCACACGAGGTCTGGCAGCTCGGCTAATCCATTCTGTGCTCAGACGCACAGGGTACACATGCCTAAGCCCATATCGATCGAGTCAAAAATCATTTTACTGTTGTACCTACAGCCAGCTGCAGACACCTACAGGTTGAAAGAACTGCTGTTTGAGTTGTCTGCTACTYTGGTCATCCGGCGCAGGAGAATCATAGCTCGCAAATCACATCGTTTATGCCTTAAGTGAAAACCGTATATGTAAAACTCACTGGATGATACAGCTTTTGACAATAAACATTTCTCTTGCTCTTGTTCCGCATTTTTAAATCAATCAATGACTAAAAAAAAAAAATGTTTGTTCGTCGTCTACTGATATAAATTATGTATTAAACACAGTAGCCCATCTGCTAAGAAATAAAGGCTATCATGGGTATATCACTTCAAAATTTCATTCCGTGCTAGTTTCCCAGTCAAGAGTCCAATTCTCTTCAGGCTTTTGCTCTTCCATCTGACAAGCAACATGACATATATTTTCCTCCTGTATAATCATGACCTCACATAACAGCTATATTTCAGTGGTACCATGAAATAGGAAAGTGAGAGAGACAATTTGCACAAGAATTGGCTTCCTACCAGGGAATTTGGCCAATCTCATTTATAATCAAGCACTTAATATATTTTTGATTTTAAACTGTATGAAGAGTTCCCTTGAARTAACAGTAAACATATAAATACAGGAAGTAACTGTGAAGCTCTCTATTCTTAAAATGTCAACCTTAATTCCTCAACTAGTTTCCTTTACAACACTTACATCCCTGTAATAATTAAAACAGGGAAACAAGGAAGTAATTAAGTTCTTTTCCCCCATAGTATGGGATGCTGCAAAATAGATATTTTGTGATGTTTTTAGTATTTTAGAGTAGTGATATTTTAACACTTAGCAAGTCTTCACAGATTACAGTACCTAAATAGGGATGCAGTAAGGTAAATATTTAAGCTTTTGAAAATCTTAAAATGTTAGGGAAAGAGTTGCCCAGTCTGAAATATTTCCCCACTGGAATGCTGCATCATCTCTCTAGATGGCAAGTCTGCATTTTAACAAACTTGGTGTATTTTGCTTTTTCTATTGGCTTCACCTGCCTCAGGCTGCTTGAGGTCTCCTGTGATAATTTTATTGTTATACCTTTGTGCATATGTGGCTATGGGCAACATTTCTTGAGAATGAAGTATGGGACTGCAATAAAATGCAGGAGGATATAGGGGCACGGCCACGCTGGGAAACCAATCTAATAAAATGCCTCGAGGAAATGAGAAGGAGTCGGACTGTATCCCTTGAGCAAGCCTGTTTTCTCCAAGAGTTTAGCAAATCTGGTTAAATCCTTTCTATCTGAATTCATATTTTGACCTTTATTTGGAAACTCAGTGGCAAACCACTCAACTAGTGCTACTACAGTAATTTTGACTAAAAATCTGCTTGAAAGAGATAACATTTATATATTTTAAAGCAACATATTTCTGGCTTCCTTTTTGAAAATAAAATCTCATTATTTAAAGTAYTGATTACCTAAAGCAGCCTTCAGAAAATCCTCAGAGGTGAGAGAAGTCTCAAGGAACTGAACAGAACTAATGCCTCTGAGAGGAAAGGAGACAGAGACCAGGTAAATATCTACCAATTACTTTTACGTCTCTCGTAGATAAAATTTTTGAGTGTAAAATAACATTGCAAGCATTCTGGGGAAAGGCTATCCGACAATCAGCAAGCGCTACATGTCGCCTTTTGCAACACGGTTGTAGAGGACTATATTCTATGGTACAATCCTCAGGGCTTTTGAGGATGAGGGGCTGTGCATGGGGCTGAGTCTTCCCCTGAGCCCACTGGACTGGCACGACGCTCTTAGGCAGCAGTCAACAGATCTGCTGCAGCAAATGGCCTGGTTACCACGAAGCTGGTGGAGCACGCACTGCTGCCTTCCATGCCAACTTCATTAGCTGGCACGTAGAGAATGGGCAGCTGCTCCATATAGTTGAAACTCCTAGAAAGGCAGGAAGTTTACAGGGCTATGATTTCCCAAATAAAATTAACCTTGGTGCTCTATTTTTTATCTTGGGTATTTGGCCAGACTATCCCCTGATGGAAAACATACATAAAWTAGTACTGCCATACAAAAGGTTATTCAAAAAAATACCTGTTGTCCTACAATAAAGTAAAACTCTACATAAAAAAGAAAACAGTGATCTTAAACAGTCATCTTTAACATAAACAGCAAACAGCTGCCTTGCCAGGAGTCCATATAAAGCCATAGCTTAGCTTTGTTCCTAATAAAATACAAAACGGTATTTTATAGAAGACTCCAAATGAGGAATTTCTAYGTTGATAACACTGAATTACTGCTAAATATATCTGTAATGTAATAAACTCCACCAGTGCAGAAGAGAACTCAGAAACCTTCAATACGAGGATGCAAAAAAGATGCTAGGACAGAAAACTGAAAGGCACGTGGCATGCTTGGTTCTGTCCTCAGCATAGACCTCAGGTGAAAATAAAAACAAATAAGAACCAGGTAAGAGATGAACTGTGAAAGTGAGTGATAATAGCTGCTAGTTTTAAACCCACGGTGGTCTTAAGACAATATACGCCCCTGTGGGTCAAGCTAGCCAAACTAGATTGGCTGCCTTGCCATTTGCTCAAGAGCACAAAAACATACTTTGTTTTCCTAGCTTGATTCGGCGTACAAGTAATGTCTGGCATTGTCACTGACGTATTCTGATCGCAAGTGGAAGACTAAGTAATTTAAATAGGATAGCCTGTCCTGTCAGCAAGAGAGGCTTCTATGCATAGGCTGGCAGCAGAAGGAAGACTAGGGAAAGTGTGGYCTTGGTGTTGGACATGGTAGGGGGCCTACCGTCAAAGGACTAGGAAGATGGTACTCAACGCCTGCTTCTTTACCAGCGACGTCTGCTCTCAGCCCTCCCAGCTTCCTACGTATGGCAGACTTTGGATGTGGGGAGTAAAGTATTAGTGAGTAGATCAGGTGAGCAAACAGGGCAAACACAAGTCCTTGGGAGCAGACGGGATGCATCTAAGGCTGCTGATGGAGCTGGTCAATGCCACTACAAGGCCACTCTCTATCATCTTGGAAAGATCAAGGAGATAGAGATGTTCGCAATGACTGGAAAAAGACAAATGTCATGGCTATCTTCAAAAAGGTCAAGAAGGAGAATCAAGGAGACTAAAAAACAGTAAGCCCTCAATCTCTGGGAAGATTATGGAGCTAATTCTCGTGGAAGCCATAGAAAAAGACAAAAAGATGACTGAGAACAGCTAGCACAAATTTACCGAAGATGAAACAAGCCTGACCAACTCAATTGCCTTCTTATAATGAGATGGCTGGCACTGTGGACAAGGAATACGCAAATATTTTCATATCAGAAGAGGCTCAAAAAGGACTACACAGCATTAAGAAGAAATGCTATAGTCCAAAGATGACTGCATTCTCTCCCAATTTAAACACAAACACATTTTTGTTTCAGGTAACAAAAATACCCCAAATTACCTGAATCTTATAATACAAGAACAAGAGATACACAATGAAGGCAAAATACTATCCTTTCAAAACAGGTAATAGGATTTGGGTTTATTTAAGCAACATGTAACTAAGCTATGAAAGCTGTTACTTCTAGCTGTTGCTGAGTCCAACAGCTTAGCAGCACTCAGAAATAAAAGGCATTAATGACGATAGCAAAACCCAGATCTAGAGAGGGTTGAAAACAAAGGTTGTGAACAACCTGAAGTACRCACAACCCAGTAACTAAGAGGGGTATGAAGGAAACTATCTACCAAAAACTGGCATGATTTAGAGATCTGATGAATTTTAGTAAATGTTGAAAAGGCTGAATCAGAAAGTATTTCTGTGGCTATACGGAATGCAGAACATCTCCTGCAGACTAGATACAAGGTTCACTCAGTGTTTTGCTAGAACTTTTGGGGATAATAAACTGGCAGAAGCTAGGAAAATGACKTACTATCCAGCTATCGCTTATTATTCCAAAATTCTGATGAATGAATTGGGTTTGTAAAGTCTAAAGTTTACAGATGGAATAAAAATTAGGATGTTGAGACACTAATTTTCAATAAAGGAAAATTTTTGTTACCTCTTAGTCACATGATTGTAACAGAGCAGGTGGAGACAAAGCGGCTGGGATACTTTCCTAGGAAAGGGAATTTGACCACATAGTCTATTTAATTATGGGATCAGCCAAAATGAGAGAGTGTTGCTTTGGAGAATGACAGAAAGTAAATCCTAAATGATGTGGGAACGTAACCCTTTTGTGAATTCAGCTTTGTCATTCTCACCAAAGGACTCTAGCTACTGTATTCTTCTGATTAATAAATGCTGACTTACTTTGAAAAGGCTTCTCAGTGGTCTGCAAATACTTGCTGAGATAGGGGGTGACATCTCCGACAGATCTACACTCATTCTGCCATTGGGGTAAAACACTGAAATTCAGGGCCCCTAACTGACAAAGAGGAGAATTGTCATTTGCCTTGCAAAAAGGGGGAGTGTGAAATTTGTTACCCCCAAAAGACGGGAGAGAAGATTTCAGGCAGGAAAACATCCAATAACTGCATGATAACATGTTACTTCTAAAACACGTATTAAAGGTACTTCCACTAAGTATTTCAAACAGGCTGATAGTGAAAAGAAAATAATGACTGCCTAAACCACAATTCAGTAAAATAGCTCTTAAGTTTCTGTGAACTTAGCATTGAACAGAATGCAGTGGATACTTCTTTTAGTATATAAAATTAAATTCAATGGAGCCAAAGAAATACTAAATAGAGGTTAAAAGATGCTTACAAGAACGAAATTTTAAGTATAAAATCCAAAAATGGAAGATGGTTATTAGAAATTGTGGATTTCACTGCAAAACTCCTGCTGTATAACTTCAGGACTCAACACGAAGATAGCTATTTGAGTGCTTAAAAAAAAAAAAAAAGATGGCAATAAAAGCACAGACACCATCACAATACAGAGTATGAGGTGTAATACCAGACAGACCATTTGTACACTTCAAAAAACATCTGTGGGCTAAATGTTTTTTAATTCTTGSGAACATATCCAATGCCTCTTTAAGATATTGACACAATATTTACTGTTCTCCARCCTCAGGAGTACAGGTTATTTTTCATGAAGTATTGCATATTTATTTTTCTAACTCATACAGTTCACTGTCCTTGCGACTTAGTCGTCTTGTAAAATGATGTGGGAAGACAGGAAAAATGAGATCCATGCACAAGGGTTAGATTCATTGCTTAATCCTGTAAAGTTGTAGGTCTAGGAAATATGAACATGAGTTTGAAAGAACAGCACTAAACAGAATGAAAAGATTTCTGTGGACTTCAAGACATGGAGTACACTATAAAAAGGCAGCTAGCTGTGTGAAAGGGCTAGGCAAGTGAAAAGATGACCGTATGCAACACAATGTACTAGGAAAGAAAAGAGCAAAGCAGATGAAAAATCAAACCAAGACAGATTTCCTACATATTTAAACACACACGTATAGCCCTACACACACAGACACAAATCTGTAAATATATGATAACATAGAAAATTAACATCTGTATTAAAAATATTACAACCCTGCAATAATATTCCCCAATATAACATCACCTTCTTATGCTTTCCACTATAAACAGTTCTGGACCTCCTAAGATCTCTGTGGTTTGCAGCAGGATCTTGAAAAAGTCCTGGCATCAAGACATTTTGCTTGTCCTATGCAGCTCTGAAGACTTGGCTGTGTTGAAAGTTGCTGGAAAAACCTGAACTACCAAACTACTCCATTGCCAAACCTCAGTACCACCTCATATACCATCATGCAGCTTTATTACCCAATTTGTCTGGCTATTTTCTACTGTCCCGAGGACCACAGCTTGGAAATCACTATTTTCCTAAGGGGACATTGAAGAATTCCATAAAAAGAAAGAAATTATTTGGCTTGAAATGATGGCAGAAAAGCCAGAATTAGTCTAAAATGCATTAAAGAAATACTTAGGCTAATATTAGAAAAGTAATCTAAAGAGACAGCAGCAATAATAGACATTACCAAGTGATGTGACTGAGACAAAATTATAGTATTTCCACAGCATTGAAGTAGTAGTCTGAAATGCACGATTCAGACAAGATAATTCAAGTGGACCATCACTGATCTTTCTATTGTTTATTACTTCTCTTACAGATTCCTTCCTTATTTAGCTGGAAGATAAAGTACCTTTGTGCACTAGCTTTGTCCTCCTTCATCCACAATTCATTTCTCTCTATAAAACTAACATTAACATGGCTATTTTATTCAGAAAGCTTTTCTAAAGACCCACAGCTCCTAACAGATGATGTGCATCACTTCAAAAGCATTTGGACAGCTATAGCTATGAGATAACATAATGTTTCTCCCTGAACCGAGTCTGACCACCAGCAACGTTCTTTGAAGACATAAAATCTGCTTCTGTCTTCAGCCAGCGTGATCCCCAGGAGGCACACACGTATAGCAGGCACAACAAGGTATTGTTTCAGTTCCTCTGATATCAGGTAGGAAAGGAGAGGCAGAGATGATAGGAATCTAGGCAGTGGTAATATCTATTTTACAACCTTAGCTTGTGTGGGCTCCTTATCTAATTGTGCCCAGGTACATTTGTACACGAGCATCCAAGACTGCTCTGGGAATACCATTTGCTGTCAAAGGCTTTGCAGTGATCGGTGGAAGTTCAAACATTGTATTTTGTCAAGGAGAGCTGAGTCTTCAGAAACAGAGGAGACTTGGCACCCACGGACTTTTGCGTGGAAAGGGTTCACATCGTTAATTCAAGGTACAGATTAACCTCTCAGATGCGCACTAATACATAAAAGCATCGTATGTATATTTGACACAATATATTTTAAAATGCTGTCAATCAGTATCCTATGCCACATCTTTATTGAAAGTAAAATTAGATAGAAACATGCGCTTTTATAAATAATCAAGAAAGTTATTTTACTCTGATGAATTTTGGACTGGATATACTGGTCTTTTAAAAATCGCTGTTAAGCTTTAATATACTACTGAAAGCATCTTTTAGATCCTTAAACATGATCAAAAAAGACAATAACATTTGATGTCAGGCTTGACAGACTGTTCCGACTGTCTCCTATTGTGCCCATTGTCACGTAGGTCCCAAATCACAGCATGACGTTACATGCTGCATGTGCTGAAACACATCCATACAATCACGGAAGCACAGACTGTCAGCTTCAATTTTGCATTTTTCTGTTTTTGTCAGCATGTACCACTCCAAATCTCCACGTGAATTAACTTTAACACAGGATTTTGTGTTTGTTAACATAACATTTAATATGTTCCAATGCAGATATGCTGTTCTGCTTTGGGAAATGTCGTCAGAGAACAGGGTTTTGTACCTTGTTATTAATTTCATTATGACTAACAGAGCTGAGGTCGCTCACATAAAATCAACGCAATCAGATGCTTAGAGTGAGTACAACTGACAGGCAGAAATGAACAAAATTAAAAACGGCTCCATACTGTGCATCATCACAAGCAGGCTCCAAAAGTAATGAAGAACTCGGGGAACTCATTTTTAAACTCCTCCCTGATTAATGTCTGCAAAGCGCTGGGGATATTCTAGTAGGACAGCTAGAGCCACGTTTCCAGGAAAAGACTGAATTTATTTACAAGTTTTCACAGAATAGTTTGGAGGAGTCAAAGCGCCTTCACATAATGACACTACAGTACGTCTGCAAGACGTTTGTAGCCGAACGGTTACACAATCTTCCTTAGAATAACACCACTTCCAGCATTAATTAGCTGTCCTGTGTAATGAATAAAATGAAGCTTCATAAAATTAGCTGAGTGTAATCCCCTCAGGAACTCTTTAAACAATAACTAACATGATAGAAATGCAAACAAAAAGATGTTCCTACAAGTATAGAAAAATACTTGTTTCCTCAAGTATTTCTTCAGTGTACTTCACCTTCAGGCATCTAATCTATTCCCTTAATAAAGGCCATTTCTTTGGGAACCGTACAGAAAAGCAGTTTAGCGCAGTAAAACCTCTTCTCTTTGACAAGAACAGAAGTTTTATCWAACTAGATTGGAAAATGCAAAGGAGTTTATGCCAGTTAGACCATTTCAAATTACAAGTACTACCCATTAATAAAATTTAAAATCTGCAACATACAAATGGTTTCAACAAAATAGAAATCCACAGCCATGCCACTTGCTAAAGTACCTGCTTATCTAAGTTACTCAGTGGGAATTAATTTTCTTTCTGGTCACTTATTATAAGCATGGAAGTATTCCCCTCTGGTTATCTTATGTAAAAATGCAATTTACTCAATAACTGATATAATAATTTCATTTAGGAGAGCCTGTAAAAAAACAAAACAAAGAAAAACAAAAAACAAAAACAAAACAAAAAACCCCCAAACCACTCAAAACTGATAAAAAATCAGTTTTTACTGAAGTAAAATCTTTCTTTTTTTTAATTAAAAATCAGCTAGATAAAGAATGCATTTCTGTGCATTGACACACACAACAACAGCACCAGGTTAGAAGACATAAGAAAAACTCTCCGATTTTGTATCAGGTACTAATTTTTCAGAAAAGTAGGACACACAAACACTGAAAATGACCCTGACTCTTTGTTTGCAAAATGGGATGTAAGTACTGGCCCAAGAATTAGGAGAATCAAAGCTGTACACTGGGAACCACTTGCCTCAGTAATAGAGTCTAATTTCTATTTTGKCCCTTCTATCTTTTGTTTGCAGTTTGTGCAGTCCTAGTAACAAAAAGTTTTGGTACAGAGCATTACCTCACCTTCATGCAGGTTTGAAAGATCCTTTTAAATACACGTTTCCCACAACGGCAAATAATGGGCTATAAGTACGATCTGCAAGAAAGCTTAGAAGGAACAAAAGGGTCTCTGATAAACGCTGGATGTGTCTTCACCCAGTGATTTTTACCAATTTCTAATTATATTGCATGTGCTGGTTTATATACATACGTAAATATTTAAACTCATAAACTAATTAACACAAGCTTAAATGAAAGTAGTCTCAGTGAAGAACCACCACATAAAAGCTTATACTGTAAGACAGATAAATCCTGGCATTTTCAGGTTCTGGTACAAACTAAGTTCCCCTTTATCTTTACTCATTAATAAAGCTTAAAATTCGCCATCTAAAAATGTTCCTATGTAAACTCGGCTGAATGTTTGTTTGAATCCTTCAGCTGACCCTTTTATTTCATTTTGACACAGAAGAAGCCGTCCTGCCATTTAACGTCAGCGTCATTCAGACAAATGACTCCAAAAATCTCTCCCTGTCTTCTGGAAGAACAATCTTTGAGACTGACTCTTGAAACAGCCTGTTCTACTACCAGCTAAAATTCTTTGAAAAAATGGTGAAGAACCCAAATATTCAGACATTATCCAAATGTAGACTTGTATACAAGGAAACTCATGGAACTATGGCAAGTATTTACCTGCAGCAAACCTGCAGCAGTTTTGAAGTCTTTTCTGGATGCATAAGCAATCACATATGCTGAAGAAACATTTCTACTTGCTGCTGGAAGAACAGTGCTTTTTAAAWTTATTTATATGCTTTCAGCATGCATTTTAGAATTTTATAAGGAATAACAGTGAATCATTCCTTGTTTTGCAATCCAGAAGAGTAACCGGTTGTAGCGCTAGCATAACAGTTGACCATGAAAGACAAAGCCAAATTACTAGTAATGGAAATTTCCAAATATATGCTCTCCACAGATAAATGCACTCTTTTCTGGCTTGTTTTCTGACTGCTTTTATTCCAGAGTGCTTTTATGAGGGCTGCACTGCTCTACTTTTGATTATAGACACCTTGGTGTGCACATGGCAGGGCCCCAAGCTGAGCTAACTGTTCTGGGTAACAAAATTCCAAGTGTATGGATGTACGTAGGGATTTCTTTTTGTAGCGGAAACGTTGGGAAGCTATTTCCAAACTTGGATCTAATTGGTTTGCTATTGAAATTCCAAAACTATGAATATTTAGCTGAATTGTATGTTCACAAAAACTACTGACCAAGCATGAGGGTAAAAAGAAAAAGACCAGTATAATAACATTTAAACTTAAATCCGTACTTTCACTTTTCTTCAATAGCAAGAGGAGAAAAAGACCAACTTTGTCAGAGTTACAGAAGTAATTTTCTTCTTTCTGCCAGCCTCAAGTTTCAGTGAACATTGCTCACAAAAAAACAGCAATTCTGGTGCAGATAATTTTCAACAGTGAACACACCTTTGTGCATGCAGTGGAAAAAAAATAATTTTGATCCTCACAATAGATCAATATCTCTGTTTTTGTCAGCTGTAAACATTGCTTTTATTCTGAACTTCCCCTATTCTACTATATTGCAAAAGATATGTTCCCAAACCTGAAATGRACTTCCACCACATTTTATTGTTATTGCTTTTTGCCTTGCTGTATCTCTCTTTGTCTTCAATCATATTGACAATAATTGTTTCCAAAAAGAAAAGTTCAAGCTCCTTTTCATCCAACACAGTATTTGTGCCAAAACTCTGCGTCTACTGCTGTAAACCTCTACCTCCTGTACTTAAACTTTTGGTCAGTCCAAAAAAATGATACCACGTAGGACCTAGCTTGTAAAATCCACTACTAGCTAGGACATCAGTCAAGACACTACCAGACAACAGTATGTTCCTGACGAGGAAGCCCACATGTGATTGCCTTTCTTGTGGCCTTCCAAAGCTAGTAATTCCAAATATTCACTGTCAGTTCAGTTTGTTATTTGCCTTTTTTCTCAGCTCTTTTGTTTCTTGAACACTCAATCATGAGCAGCTCAGCTCATACCATATTATGCAATTAGCAAAATTAAATGATTAATCAGTAAAAATAAGCAGTAAAAAAATCAATATGGAAACAAACCCAAAAGAATAAAACAATCAATATATACTGTTTACTACTATTTTTTTATTATTATTTTCAATGCAAGTGAAATTAAAACTACTAAATATCCATAGAGCCACTTCTTAATTTGCTTCGGCAGAAAAGTATGTACACAAATTTGTTAAGCTGCAAGATCACACAGCAAATGATTAGGATGCAGTTGAGATACTAGGACAATATATGCTTTTCAGAGGGGCATGGAGTACCTATTATCTTTCAAGAATGCTAAACTAAACAGAATCCATAAGTCTCTTTCCTTGCCATCCACAAATAGCCACGTTAAAAATTCAGAAAATTGCAGCTGCTTCACTAAAGTCAGTCTTATCTTGCCGGGGNGGGGGGAGTAACATCATATTTATTCATAGCCAGAAAAATTTTAGTGGAGGTATAGCAGCTATAACTTGCACTTGTGGCAGGAGACAGTGACTCCATTAGAGYTGATGATCTTCATCTGAGCTACTCACTGATACCCTTTGCCATCAAACTGTGGCAAGCAGGGGAAATCTATGAAACAGGCCTTGCTGTTGGCCTGTTACTATTTAAAGGATGATAGATCCCATGACAGAGAAAGGAAGAACAAAACAGATGTAGCTAGCTGGAGGCCTGGAGGTGTCACAGTTTCTCTACTCTTTCCACCATTCTCCAGATCCCACTGACTTCACACTGAAGTTGCTCACAAAGCTTCCATGAAAGACAGGTAAGGCCAACAAACAAAATCCCCAAACTGCAAAACCTCCTCCTGCAGTCTTTCAAAGTATAGTTGCAGTGATGCAGAAGTCACATAACTTTGGGATTTTGGGAATAAAACCTGAACAGTTTCAGTGAAAAAAGCCCTATTTTCTTCTTTTCCTTGAAATGGAGTTCAATTCTGATTGATTACATTAGAAAATGGCACTATCATGTACCATTACAATACCTTCCTTTACTGAAAATCTTGCGTTATGATGACAAGTTAACGATTCAGCTAAAATTAAGTTATGGCCCTTTTTRTGTAAGTGTTCATTTAATTTTCCATGCAAATCAGCTTGTTTTAAACATTCCCTTACTGAGATGTTAATGTAAATAAAAGTAACTTCTCTTCCATTTCCTATTCACCTCCAAATAAATAAACAAAAATGATATCTTGTTTTCTCAGCAAAAATAACATTGATAGTTTAAAACTAGTCAAGGAGAAGGAAAAGTTTGAATTACACCAGGTACAAATTCACTTTATGTTTCTATAATAGCAAAACACAAGAAGTAGTACAGCCAAGATGATTAAGAATTTAGACAGACAGAATTATCCTGTAAATCTGCCACAGAATGGTTCATTCTGCTTACAATGCAAAGTATTCTTCATTTTTAAGGAGCAACAATCAACTAATTTATGTTTCTGTAATGCCACTTAATTCATGATTGCATGATTTGGTCGAGAGAGAACTACCACAGATTAGCTCTCTGTTGGTACGAGGCAGTGGGTTTCAACCAGCGCGCTGTGCGGGCTGCAGGAATCCACAATACTTCAAATATGACATAACAGTAATCTATGTATATTGCTAAAATGGCCATGCTTCCATCAGAAAGTGTTAAGATTCACAAGTATGACGACTCAACAGTTACTTTGATACAAAGTGGGAAAAAAAACACCCTATATTTAAATTGTTTAAATGTATAGTTACATTAGACGCTTGCAAGGGTCCACCTCCCTTGCAAAATACACAGTTTTATTGTCACATCTAAAGCAGCAAATAGAAAGTCTGATTATTATACATATTATAAGCATAAGCCTAATTTTAAACAAGGGCCTGCATTCATTAAATGTATAAACATACTAATCAAATCTGCACGAATCTCAAAGATTAACAATGCACCAAAGTAGTCAGTTGCTCAACAGGATTCACTTTTAAATCTCAACATTTCTAACATTAAAAAAAACCTAAACCTCCAAGCTCTCCACAAACATCCTCTCCATCTTTAAAAAGCCTCAACAGAAAGATAAAAATGTGAACATTAAACTGAAAGAAAGATGCTCTATGGACACTGGGGGTCATTTGGAGATTAAAGTCCACGGCCCTGGGCCATCAAGTGAAATCATCAGTCTTTTACAATAATATATTATACCTTATTTGTCTATTCTAGCTGTTAGTACTTAGCTGTTGTCCTAAATTTAAATTTAGGTCAGAACAAGTCCAGAGAAATGATCTGGAACAAAATCATATAAAGTCTTATAGWGAAACCCACAATTTGAATGCAGCTGGAAACCATTGAAAAACTGGAGCATCCTCTGGAGTGTACATTGAAAAGTCCTGCAAAGAATCCATTAAGCAAGCAGGCAGCAATATTCTGCTCTAGCCAGAATTTTACAATAGCTTTTAGATGTAGCTTCAGGAAGAGCACATTGCCTTAACGTGCTCTCAAGTCAATAGGTGAAGACAAGAGTTAATGGAGCAGAGACCACAGCCAGGAAAAAAAATTCGAAGTCTCCTTGCTAAACACATAATTCCTGCTTGTTTGCTTCTATTTAATCATTTCAAAGCATAAAATAACCGAAAAATATTCATATATGGAACTCTCCACCAGCAAATGGAAGCCTCATCTGGTGTAAAATCCATTACCTGGATGCTTCTTCAAACTAATGGCTTTTACTGAAACAGATCACTTTTACCTATTGTAGCTTGATAGCTATGTAGGCAGACCTCTTCTATATCTCTATCCTTATTATACACCTGAATAAGAAACTWCTTCTTCCAGCTCAATGAAAATTGCAGATTTGACCATAATTATTCAGATTCCGCTATAAGCCAAAATGAAAGCACTTTCCCCATTGACTAAATGAAAACACTGAAAGACCTAACAGAAGKGTGCATTAAGCATAAGCGTTACTGTGCTATGTTTACTAATCCTTGGACATTAGAGGGGATGAAAAAAATAAATCTAGGCATGTTACCTTTTGTTTATTCTGAGTTCCTCAAAGACATGAAACATGACAGGGAAATCAAAATAAGACTGCTATTTAAGCCTGATGGTAACACACTTGCTGCTCGATTTTAGTAAACGCAMACATGTAGCCAACATGTTTTTAAATGTATACCCTTAAAAGATATGCTTTCCCAAAATAATAGCTTTTCTAGATTGAAGCCTCAGATAATTTTTGAGAATTAAATAATACCATACACYGTTCTGAATCAGCTGTTTATTAGTTCAGGTCAATACAGCCCATTTTATCTAGTCACCTGAAAAAAGGGACTAATGCAACATATAAACCTGTTGCTGAAGCATATTTAGCGTTTACCAAGGCTAACTGTTTTAACAGGTCTCCAAAGTATAATCTGTCAGTGCTAGAAGATTTTGTTGCAACTTTAAAGCCATGAAAATTGCTGCATAGCTCCACGAGGAGCTGTACAAGTTCCTCGTGTCAGAACAACTACAAGAGATGCTTTGCCATTTCCACAGAGCGCAAACACGGCTCTCGCATTATTTCCTGCTTACTTCGATTTTTAACRAGTAGTTAGATGATGCTTATCTCCCTAGAAAATATTTACACTGCCAACAAATTTAGAAAGTTCAGATGTACTGCCAACTTCATCTCTGCACCAGAGTTTGCAAAATCTTTTTCTACCGGGATTACAAACTACGTAGACTAATGGACTCATTCTATATGATTTTATTTAACCTCTGAATCCTTTCAGCTAATGAGACTACAATTAGATGTACTCCACATATAATCTTAGCAACAGAGGTTCAACTGTAGTAAGTCAGGAAACCAAAATACTAGAGAGCATAGATAAAACACATTTGCATTAGTCATCTGCTTTTTCTTTTCCAATGTATTTGTCCCAGTAGCAGAATGAATACTCCAGAAAAGAAAAGGGGGCTGGRGGTATTGCAAAAAAGGAAAAATTCACTTAACGTGATTTCATATACTTCCATCTCAATGAAATTACATTTTCTAATGTGAAACAGTACTAAGAAAAAGCATGATTTGTTTCTTTTTTTTTGCGTTAGTAAAATACACACTTGCCGAAACAATACTTGAGCGAACTTCGCGGCCACGTGGGAAGCGCCCGAGCTCCGCGGTGAGTTAGCAGCCTGCTCTGACGTGCTGCGGATCAGAGGCGATGCGGAGCGCCGGTCCCCGGGGCGATGGTGCCGGAGGCACAACTCCCACTGCGCTGACTCGCCAGCGACGGCACACGCGGCAGCCTCCCGCCCACGCGACACGCTGCCAGGAAACCAAAGCCCAGCAGCGTTCAGTAGGCGCAACAAGGACCTTTTCTGCTCAGATACTTTCACCCAGCGTTGGCCGTTTCAAGCAGCTTTACAGAGGGAGTAGGGGCCAGCCTTTTTTTTGGCTAAAAGCCTACTGAAAACAACAGTTCGGCACGGCACCACAAGCTCTCTAYGACACCCACTACCAGTTGTCCCAGACAAACCTAACCTGACGCAACCTGAGGTCTCCTCGCCTTCAGGGGTATTATTCTGATCTTTGCAACCAAGGATCTAGACCATCTTGTGGTTCCATTTGATTCTACTAAACCCAGTGTTTCCCTAAACCACTAGCCCAACAGGAAGGCTTACCCACTCCCCCGACACGCTGTCAAATATTACTCTTTACTGACAAGCAGTATGTATATAAACCRCATTTCTTCTTCGAGCAACCACTGTTTCACGAAGAGGCTCCTCACTCTGCTTGAAGCATTCGCAGCAGCACGGCATCCTGAGCAGGGCTGGGAGAACAACTGCTGAGGGGTTGTAACAAACAGAGCTCCAGAAAACCAGAAAGTCAAAGCAGCTGACTTTTGAGATAACTTGAGATAATAGAGACTGTCCAAAAAAAAAAAAAAACAAAAAACAAAAAAAACAACAAAAAAAAAACCTAACTCATTTAGTACCAAAGCCTAATGCAGACTATTTTAAAAGGCTGTTCTCTTTAAGCAGACGTCCAGATGTCCTTCTGAAACCCACTCATGTTCATCAAGGGCCTGATATTCCGAGATCTTCCCATGTCCAAACCCCCAAAATTTAAGTATTCAAATTGACATTGTATTTTAAAGCTAAAAAGTTAGTAACTCCAAAATCAACAGAAAAAAGGCAGTCTACTAAATTTATTTCAAAATATATATAAAACTACCTGCTATCTTGCTTTTTTATGAGTAGTATTACTTCTTTGAGTATAAAACATTTGTGTATAGTTCTTTCAAAATGCAATATTCTATATTATCCAGCAAAATACTGAAATAAAACTTCTCCTTATTGTAGAATTCAAATCTAAATGTAAAATATGTATGAATTAAATTAAGCTATTGAAACAAGATTTCGGAGGAATAAGTGTGTTCTGTATGAGTTTCCACAGATTGAAAATCATGATCTAACTAAATAATACATGGAAAAAGCACAAAAGCACTATGGCTATCATTTCTCTCTCTCTCTCTCTTTTTTTATTTTTTTTTTATTTTTTTAAAAAAACACAACCTTTTCTCCTTTTTTTGAGCTGACTGCTCTGGCTCCAAATTCAAGGATCACTGTCAGAAAATTACATTAATAATAGATAAATAAGTATAAGGATTTATAATAAATTGTAAAAGATTCTTTTGACTCTATTAGTTTTGTCATGCTTTTGCTCATTCTTCCATTTTGTAAATATATGTAGACAAAGACAGAAACAGAGTGAAAGAAAGGGAAAGATCAACTGTACTGTTCAATGAAAAAATAACGAAAAACAAATCTGGTGAAACGTCTCTTTATGCCAACTGATTGCAGGGTAACTCTTCTGAAAAGCTGCTATACACACATACTTTTATTTATATCTATTCAATAGMAATAAAATGTCAAAGACTTCAGGATGAAGCTGATTTCCCTCTTCTATATGTGCACAGCTTTTGATTATAGGCTTGTTCTTGATTGATGTACTATTGCGAGGAGTTCTGAAAATCACTTTGCAAAAATAACGCCATGTTTGGGCTCAGTGTTTTTCCAAAACCTCAACTATAAAGCCTGCATTGATTCTAAAGAGAGGATCAGGACCTCTGTTTTACCTGGAGAGTTTCTGGAAGTCCTCTGCCAGGAAGGATAAAAATATACATCTGATTAATTTGTGGTATTCGTAGATCTGTTTTTTCTCCAAAGAGGGCAAATCAAATGCGTTTTTAAACGGTTCTTTAAAAGACAATAATCTTTCAACACTATTAACCTATTGAACATAAATTATCTGAAAATTTCATTATAGCCGTAAATATTTATAGAGAGAGATTATATATATATATATATATAGCATTATATAATACATATATATATATATATATATATATATATAAAAAGCAAGTTTAAAATGACAAATCAAAATACAATTCTCTAAGGACTACCTTCCTCAATATTTTGAGTATGTTCATTTTAACCTTTCTTCATAAATATCATTGCCTTTAAAGATTCACTCAAGTGTTTAAACAAGCGTCCTGCTAGAGTAGGTGCAACATACGTAACTAGTTTACTAGTTTCACGTAYGCAACTAGGAACCATGGGCAATAGCCTTTGGAAAAAATGGTTTCTCTCTCACTCCCTCTCTCTTTCTAAGAGAGGGGAAAAAAAAAAAAAAAAAAAAAAAAAAGGAGTCTGAATACTACTGAGACTTCGAAGTTTTCAGGCATCCAGCAAGTCCTATATCAGCTTACAGCTCTGCCACTATTTTGTCTGCTCTCCCTTTTTTGCAGTTTTTTTTTCACTCCATCAATTCCTTCACAAAAAAATAAAAAGGTAGCTTAACAACAAAGCAGACATCTAAATTCCATGTATATACTATGCCAATTGATGAGACACTCTCCAGTTCATGTGATATGTTTCCCTACCTATGTATTTGACTTTGTACTACAAAAACACTTACTGGTGACAGACTAAAATGAGCTTTTATACTTGATAAGGGATTACTCCAATGTAAACGTACAATTAGAATAAAAATTACTTTAATAAAGGCTTGCAGCATTGCAATCTTAGGTAATATATACCACACAGACCTCAAAGCTCTTTCAGAAAAGGCATTATCATCATCAGATAGGAAAACCGAACAAGGCAGATTAAGTAAAATTCCGAAAAACCATAAACTAATCTATGCCTGGGACAGGAACAGAACCGGGTCTTCTGACCTCCTGTCAGTTCATTTAACCTTTAAACATACTGCCTTTCTTTACATGTGATACAAATTTAAAATCAAATTTAATTGGCATTAATTATAGAGTTCATCATGCACTGTTCATGGTTTTTAATAATTTTCTGTAAAACTTTCTGGATGCTTAGAGTCAATACGCTGCCACTYGAAGTTTTGCTGCAGAACGCCCAAAAAGGAAGACAGGATTATAGAAGGCTGTTTTGTACTTCAAAGCTGAGCATTTGTTTTGCAAGCACTACCACTCTTTCCGTGCAGCAGCATGAATTACACTTTTTCCACCTATTTCCACCCCCCGCCCGACCGCCTTTGACGTTTAAGCCCAGAAAAGAAAGTATTTCAGGGTTGCATGTGTCACTCTCGGACATCTGAGGATCCGGTTGCCCGCAGAGGCCATTTAAAAACATTCGCGTTGTCCTGGGAAAAGCAGTCGTCGGACATACTCTCATCCATAACAAAAGAGATTCTAAATAATAATAAGTGTGAGAATATATTGTTTCTCTTTGACCACTGGCGTAGGAAACCTGGGTGTATCATAAAGTCTCACGAAGAGAAGCAGCATGTAGAGGCAAATAATGGGAAAATAGGACACCTACAGAGCATGTTCAAACTCTAGGGAACAGCTTTCACCAAGATTAAAAAGGGAAATGAAACCGAATCCTTTGACTAGCTTTGCAGGGAAGTGAGTATACAGTAGCAATCCGTTCCACTCACGGCTCTAAAACTTTTCTTATTCTGTATTTATGTAAGACAGTTTTGTTGYATGATTTGATTTGGCAAGCAGGAAGTTGATTTCATTTTCAATAAAGATTTATTTTCTACACAATTACACTAAAATTGCATTTTACCTGTAGACACAGGCACTGTCTTTAAGCGCAGGGCAATTTTATTTCTTTAGTAAATGTTAATGTTTAAAATGAACTTAGGTTGAAGGCCTTTGAAAATGAATGCAGCTTTTGATCAGTGGCATTAAAACAAGTTGACAGCAGCTGGATGGACAGTTCATGCTTTCAGAAAATGAATCTCCTTTTATCATCAAGTTTACTGTTGTTCTAGATTTACTTCTTACAAAAAGAACAGAAATCAATCTTTTCCCAATTCAGAAATGAGCACTTTCATATTTTGGTTAGTTGCACAGCTACTTGCAATTACATTAATTTTAAAACAACATATAGAAGCTTGCTTCAAGTGTCACATTTTAAAACTTCTTCCATTTTTAAACCAATTTCTTCACGTGAAAGAGCAACATTGACATTATTTGGCAAAGTCTTTACTTTCTTTACTTATCTTTACTTATAAACGACTGAACAATGCAAATTTTGCTTTGGCAGGCACTGTCTTTTATGGTTTACACATCCATAGATCATYCAATAGACAGAAAAAAAAAAGATCCAAGGGAAGAAAGGTAAAAATCTTTCTCCCTCTCAATACATATCTGTAGTCCCACAAAGGATCTTTCCATATCAACAGTGAAAAGAAACCTGTCTGTCAATAATGAGACTGACAGAAGATTAAAATGACACAATAACCAGGGTCTTCTGGTATTTTGTTCCCAAACAAGTGGTATTCCTATTTCCTTTTTGGAAACAAAGGCGTTCAGAGATTGCACGTCAAAACACCTTCCCATTCCCAACTCTTGCATGCATCAGTTTTGTGCATCTGAAATACCTCGGGTGCTTGCAGCTCTTCCCAAAACAACACGTGAGTTACTAACAGCTYGAACAGTTTCGGCTAAAAGCGTAGATTAATGGCCTGCCTCCAAATTCCCCGCAAGCCTGTGCAGTAAACGACGACAAAATTCTGCGGCTACCTTTTAGTGTAACTTGATTTAGTGAGACAGACATACAGTGAGAGCGCTCCCTGGGCTGTATGAAAACATTCATATACGTACAAAGAGCATTTGACAGAGGCTGCTTTAAACAGCCGGGGAAATAATCGTGACAAACGTGCCAACCTCTGCGACTACACCAGCCGCTGCACAGCGAACCGCGCAGCCCTACAACTCAGGGATCCCACCGCAGTGGGGTCTTCAGCGCCGAACTGGAGGAGCTGGCCTTCCCCCAGCCCCCATGCTATGACGATACGTGCGAGCTTCACTGGTTCTTGGAGGCTATTTCAGGCCGGCAGTACCGAAAGAGCCCAGAGCCCGGAAACGAGCACAAACACATTACAATTATGGCAAACCTCTTATCACGACCTCCCACAGGAAACCTGYGATCCAGACCAACTGCATCTGCTGAAGAGACAGCATCACGCCCACAAAATGCCAGGCTTCAAGTTGTAGTGTGCAAAAGCCCAGTCCCCAGCCTGTGCTGCCGTGTAACCAAAGCACGTTAAGAAGAGTTTTAGATGGAGACTTACATAAACGGACAGTTGGGAGAAGGTAATAGTTTGGCATATGACAATTTGACAATACCACAGCCTTATGTYCAAACCTACAAGAGTAAAGAAAAAAAGTTTATTCCAGGAAAAGAGATTCACCTTTTTCTAAGGAAGSTGGCAGATCTGAGGTCATACCGATTAAAAAAAAGACTTAAGTTTATCYGATCCCTCACTTCTGCAGAAGGGACTTCATGAGACTAGAAAATAAAAATTCAACCCCCCAGGCTCCTTGCATAGGGTCCTCAATGTCTTTCAGCTCTAGTGTTTTACCCAACGTGAATTAACCTATGGGGGCTATCCATAAAAACAGTCATTTGTCAGGGCTAGCTGGAATTTAGCAGATGTCCTCCACTCTGCTGGAAATGCTGGTTCCAGGGAGCCACACTGCTCYACACTTACTACTCCTTTCCCCTGGGAGCCTTTGTTCAAGGAAGGATCRCTGCCTACCTGCTGTTTTGTGAAACAAAAGATGATTAAAAGTTTTATCACTCGGTCTTTGACGATTTCGGCTAAGTAACTCATTTAAAAAATTTWTTATTATTATTATTATTTTTGTAAGTACAGCTTGTAACTTCCACCATATTTTAAAAGGTGGCACAACAAATCAAATCACCTGCGTACCTCGCAAGTCACATTTAAGATCAATTTTATTCAGTAATACCCATACATTTTATAGGTAAATGATTAATAATAACATGTAAACATATCATACCAAGTATATCTGTTAAAAACAAATTTTAATTTAATTTTCTGACYTGTGGACAATAAAAACAGGTAAGTCTCTGATTTGAAAGATGAAAATTACTTCACTTTCCTAGAAAAAAGATACAGCTAGATATTGGTTATTGAATCTCGGGGGATATCAGGAGGCAGAAAATTGAAAAATAACCAAGAATGAACTTCCCTGTTTGCTATCATGCATGTTGTCCTACTCTGTTTCCTAAACTCTTACCCAGAGTTTTTTTTAAATAAAGCAAGCTATATTTTTATTTAGCTTTTTCTGTCAAAGTCTAATAAGTTGGCTTTAACCCAAGGATACTTAAAAGATTGAAAAACTCTAGTTGYTGCCAAGGTGTACAGCAACATTCAGATAATAATCATGTGAAAAAGCATGTGAAAAAGCAACATTTACTTAAGCAATCATGTTTTCCCTCTCCAATATTGAGGACGTCTTTTTCCCCCCTCCAAATGCAGAAATACATTTGGGGCTCAAACTCAGGTTCCCAAAATCATTGCATAAGAATTCACACTGGATCAGAAAGCRGACAATTGTTTTCAATGTGTATTTCAGAAATCTGTTTCCTGGATGGATTTTCACTATTTATACCTTAAACATATCAAGGATTTAAAGTTATATCTCTGCATTATGTCAYTGTTGTTAACTAAATTCACAGCAATGAATTAACAGGGAAGAGTAAGATGAATTTCCCGTAATAACTTAAACAGCTTCTGTTGGTGAACTCATGCTAGAAGTATAATTTTGCTTCCAGAGAAATTAGTGAACACAACAGTTACCTGTTATTTTGACCACATCATAATGATTAAAACACTGAGAAAAGTTACAGGTCAGCTGGTATAGATTCTAGACCTCTCAATTTCCAAAAAGTTAAAGTTTCTCCAGTCTGATATCAAGCCATCCTAAATAAAACCACCAAGAATCTTAAACTTGATTTACTGCTATCATAAACCAGTCAAACTTAACTACAAACTTACATCTTCAGCCAATTTACTTGGTAACAAAAATTCAGAAAATGTATTTCAGAAAGATCATATATAAAAAATTTTTGGCAAGACCCATGCTTCACACAACAACAAAATTATTTAACTAAGGTCATTCCTATACAAGGAAAAATGCATTGATTTAACTTAACTGATTGATTTTAAATCTAGTTAAACTGGTGCAAACATCTARCATAAATGCACTTACCCCAGCTAAGACCTCACTTAAATTGATTTAGCTTACTTCAGCAATTTATCAATGTTAGCTAAACCAATTCTAGGAAAGGTTAAGCAGGTTTAAGTGCTTCTGTATAAGGAGTTTGAACAGATTTAACCACATTGATTTTAAAACATTTTAATTAAACCAGCATAACATCACATATGGGCAAGGTTTAAACTCCAAAGGCAGAACAGTGCATTTAGTTACACTGTATCCAAATCGAAATTTGTGCTCACTTCCACTTGAGTAACCCTCTGCAGGCAAAAGGCTACGCAGTACACCCAGCACCGTGCTCAAAGTAAAGCAGAACCAAGATTCACGTTCACACGCCAAAAGGGATTGCGGGACCAGCAGAAAGAGGAGAGAGGAAAAAAAAAAATCTGTGTATTGAGCAAACCTGGTTTGAGTATCAGGAAATGCGATGTAATTCTACCATAACATCCCCACCCCCCCCCAAATAAATAAATAAATAAATAAATAAATAAATAAAGTCTCAGAATATTCAGACATTAAAAAAAAAAAAAATACAAGTACAGTATTCAAAAGAAGAATTCTCTTTTCCATATCAATCCAGTTAGTCCGGGAATTTCCTGGTGGGTGCGCGCGGTATTCTGCATTCACCTCACATGTTTCAAAGCCAGTCTCACAACCAGGGAGGACCAGCAGTAAAAGGCATCATACCTAATTTTCCCTCTTCCTTCCAAGAGGGCGGCCGCCGTACCCCTTTAAAGCGGGTTTCACGCCAGCTCCTCCGCAGCGGCCGCGAGGGGCTCGGCCACGGGGGCCCGCGAGCACGCCGGCCCCGTCCCGAGGCCACACGGCACCACCTCCGCCGCCGGGGATACCCGCGGCGGGCGAGCTCAGCACTCGAGCAGAATTAGTGCAGCTTCCTGCACCGAACACGTTTGCACGCACGCACGCTAACCTCGACTTCGCGATCCGTGAATTTGTTAGGGTAATGTTTTAAAACAATACACAGCAACTAGGATACAGAAGGCAACTACGACAGGCAGCTCTTCATTTCTGTTAATCAGTGGAGCAAGAATGCCAAAGCAGACACTAAACCAACTCCCTGCAGCTGACGCAGTTATATATTACACCTCTTCTCATGCTCTCTTTTCACCAGGCCACCAGCTTTCTGCTCCCCCCCTTTTAATTTATTTATTTTTATTTCACAGCTATCCTTTTCCACCTGAACTTTACTAGCACTCTAAGTACAGTTCCATGATTCTAGCTAAAAAAGCTGTTTAAATGTCTTTCCAACCCCCAATTCCCCTAGATGAATCAGCTAAGACAGTATTAGTGGGCTGCAAGCCTGAATYCCTCCCTTGGCACCTGAGATCATCAGCACTGCAAATTGCTGTCACTGCTGGTCTAATTTCTGGCATCCAGACTTACTTCCCTCACACGGACATATCTCACAGCAAATGTATCAAGTTAGTGGTTGCACAAGCTTAAATTTGAAGTATTCAGAGAAACTCTGTTGTGTGTTCCAAATGGAACCAGATATTGCATCATTCCTCAAAAGTTCAGGAGGAGGAAAGAACTGTACTTTAAATTTCTGAAAAAAAATCTGAATTGATAAAGTTTATTGCTTTAAAARTCTACAAAAATGCTACAATATGTGCTGATTTGATAATTCAGTAGAAGACAGAAAAAAAATACATCTGCAATTTTTCTACAACTGATGAAAGAAAGGGCGAATGCTTTAAATGATTTTTCATCAAGCAGCTTCTTCCTGACACAATTATTCTTTCCTAAAGGCCAAATTGTTTTCAAATTATCAGACAACTGCACAGGTAGAGTTAATGTTAAATGCTATTGATAATACTAATATGAAAGATAGAATCATATTTGCAGATGATACCACCAAACCTTTTCCTCAGTTGTTTCATGAATTGTTTGCCAACTTGGAGCTGCGCTCTCCCTGAAACATATAGCAATAACTTGAAAAGTTAAGGATGGATTAATCTTATCTTTTTCTTAGCAATGTAAAGTTAAAGGTCTTTACTGTTCATCAAAGCAACCCTTYTACCCAACTCAGTGGGTAAAAATCCAACTACTCTTAGAGATACTTGAAACAAGTGAATCATCCTGGGGACASAGGTCTCGCTTATTGACTGAAGAAGTAAACTGGTTTAGATCCTAACTGACTAACAAATACAAACACGAACAACTTCAACAATTATTTAGGTACTTCTTATGCAAATTGTTCATATCTGTATAAAATATCATATTCATGCCATACTTATCAAGTACAATCTGTATGTTTTACTTTAACAAAAAAAAAAACCTCCACAATATTGAAATCTGATATTTGCTAGTAACGCATACTAACCAATACCTAATAAGTTTTGCAGGTTTAAACTTCTTGTAAAATAGTGATTTTATAAAAGAAGTAAGTATACTCACATAGTACTCACATAGATCTAATTCAAGGATCTTCTACAGAAATGCTTACAATCTGTACCTTACATCAGTGTTATTCAGAGGACTTCAACCAGTTCAAACTCAAGATCTGCTTAGCATATTTATACTTTTTTTTTTTTTTTAGTAAATGAAGTTTTGCTTAGTTGCAGATATTTGCTACATCTCATACTGTCATTTATCTTAGTACAGCCTTCACACAAGCTACTGCAAGATGATTATGAAAGCATTTTTTTCTTCTTCTATTGCTGTAGATAGGTATTGCCTAGAAGGTGGCTGCAAGGAGCAGCTGCAATGAACAACTACAATGAATAAATACAGACAGACCGATTTACACAGGTTCAAAAAACCACAATAGAATAAGCTAAAAAATGGAAAGGGCTTGAAACTTAGGTATTCTGCAGCGGGCACGGACTTTGAGAACATCAGATGGCACTGAAGCACTATTACATTTCATTAGCCTGACCTGCAAAAACACCTTCAAACAGACCTTCAAGGAAAACCTATGAATGCTTCTTTACAAGACAGCTGTGACTTCACTGTAAGGTTTTCAGTAATGGAAATCATCTGAACAACGCTAACAAAAGATCTGAGATCTTTGCTGAAAGTGCTACTAAAATCTGCCACCAATTTTAGTTGCTAACACCTGCAACAGGCTGAAAATAAAAGGAGGCAGAAATGATGTGGTTTAATCACCGAATCAGTCCAGCTGCAAATTAACCAGGCAGCCAAGTGCTAGTACTGAAAAACATCTACCCTAAGCAGAGGAGGTAAGAATTAATATGTTGCACCTGACTGCCAGCTCTCTCTGAAGCACCTGCTGTCAGTGATGGATCAAATATATAACAAAACAATTTTTAGCCTTCAAAACTGTTAACCCAAACCCTGGAGAAGACACCGTTGGAATTGTTCACGTTTACGACAACTCAAAACGTCAAGAAGTCTGGATATTTTCTCCTAATTGCTCAGGAAAGCACTGCTGCTCCAAGTTGTTACCAACAGAAAGCAGAAAGAAAGATGAGTATAGCTTGGACAAGAAAGGGAACACAGCACAGAGAAAAACCATTATACGAGAGGATCAGCGGTTTCTCAGCTATGAAGATGGTGGGGGGAGAAGCACCCAAATCCCCACACTGAAAGTACAGGCTAAGTGACCCAGAGCTGTGCAGTACAAGCGAAGTACTACAACATGAATCACTTTGTTTTAATGAAAACAGACAGACTTATTTTTTTAATGAAGAGTACAGTAAATACACTGCTATAAAGAATGTGGCATGCTGAACTAGATTCAACTATTTAATTTATCCTAATAACCTATAGTTATATTTATAATCTATGTATTTTCAAATAATCTGCTTTATCTGTCCTGCAGCTTTAAAAACAAACCCACCCTGCCATTCCCAATACTAATAATCAGCAAGCGACTAAGACATTTTTATATCTGCTTAGTAGTGATATATTATTTTAATCTCTACAGCACTGGCAGTGCAATTCTTTCCATATGGGTACCCATATGCTATATTACCACTAACGTATCTTCCAGGAAATAGCCATATGTTTCACTTTTAAACCTGTATAATTTAAAGACTTCCTTGTATTTTTATAGTGTTCTCACTGTGAATTTGAAATATCTATGGACATTAAGTAGCGTGAGAATAATTAATGTTATATTGAACTCCGTGCAGTGCTGTCATTAGAAGTGCTTCCACATTCTTGGCCGTTTTCAGCAGTGATTTGAAAATATATATATATTTCTTGTCTTCACCATTGACTACGTACACTTTTCCCTTCTATTTGTAAGAGTAGTGATGAACGTTTACTAATGTAATACAGAGTAGCATAACGTTAAGCGAACGTTCATGCTGGAGTTTAGCCCGCTAAAGACAAGGTAATTGAGAAGTTCGCACCTCAGCACGGTCACAGCATTGCGCCAGCACACCACAGGTGCCTACGACRTCCGTCTTCTCTTTCACACCAGGCTCAACGATCCTCAGACTGAGAAGTTCTGCTCTCCATGACCGGGTTAGAGGGTGGTGGTCCTCCCCATCCACTCTGCCTCTCCCAGTACCGTCCACCCGGGAGCCGGATGCCAGGTTAGCCTGGGGGCCAGCAAGCCTCCCACGCGCAGCCCGGCTCAGGGAGAGGGGGAAAATCAATACAGCCCACGGACCACCTTCTTCTAGCGTCTTTCCCTACAGTGTCAACTCCTCCTGGATACATCAGGCACACTATGGTCATAGAAAAAGACAGCGGGTGAGCTACTACCAACAGAGMTCGCTAACTCATAAAACACTTGTAGTTTTGAGAAAAAGGATACTGTGGAAAGCTGCTTTTTCTGAACTCCTAAGACTGAAGCCCTCATCTCAAAAATCTGATTCTGAAGGCATCTCCACGGTTGCAGACATGCAGCAAAGGTGGCTCTTCTGGAGAACTAAAATGAACTTATGGACTCTCCCTAGCCATGCTTTTCTTGCTGTGTCTCAAATTACAAAGTGTAACTAAAAACAAGKGTAAACACTCATATAAGGAAAAGAAAAGTGATGAGACAGTTACTGACTTTGAGAGATCCTTTTTAAATACTCTTTTTCATTGGTTTTCATTAAAAAAGTTAAAAAAAAAAAAAATGTCCTCTGACAGGAGAGTCTGGTCAGAAACTCCTTGCTACTGCTATTTGTAATGGCATTTTCACTGCATAAAATGTTCTTTTACTGATCAGCAATTATGTTTTTCATGCTGCTTCAGTATTATGCCACTATTTCTTGTTCTATTTCTTCATTTGTTCCCACAGAGATCAAAGTAAATCTGTTTACCYGAAGTTATTTAGTGTGCACTTACAAAGAGGTTCAATCTCAGGATTTTGTAGTTGCAGTCCTTCCATTCAGAAATGCATAACTGTTATGAGTTAATTACATGAATTATTATGAACATCTYTTTTCTGTATCAAGATATGGATTTAAAAATATCCTATTTCATTTTCATTTGATTTATACTGTTGTTTATCCAATTAAAAGAAACCAGGCTGAAACATCAATCCTACAAAATTGAGAGCTAGCTGGCTCTCAGAATATTTCTTCTGCTGACACAGGGTGACAAATGATAAAGGTCCAGGATATTAAGGGACAGGGTAACTTTATCTGATAACTCATGTCTCCCTCTCATGTCTTGCCCTCTCTTGAAAGAGAGATGCTCATTTCAGAATAAGGTTGTGATTCTAAGCAGAATAAATAAATACAAAGATTTAGTATGTAACTACATAAAATGGACTTCATATCAATGCACCTAAAATGATTGTCCTTGCACATAATTTTGAATGTAACATTGTGCAGTGGGACTATTTACAGCAGTAGATTTGCAAAATTAGATTCCAAATACAGAAGTTACATACGTACAAAGCAACACTGCAACAAACATGATTTTATTTCTGTTTTTCTGCCATTTGTTTATGGCAGCAGCAGAAAATGGACTGTATTTGAGTTATACTTCTCACATCCATGTAGGCATGTATATACCCATTCATCATTACATAGAAAAGTTCTGAAATGTGTAGTAATTCAGTATGTTATGATTTCAAGTGTCTGCTTTATTTAGAAAACCAAGAAGATAAATGATAACACTACTACCAGCTGTATCTACAGTAACAGCCAGGTGCGGCACTAAAATACAATTTAAAAAAGTATTTATAACTAAGAAGTATTGCCAACGTTACGTACAATAACGCAATTATCCTCCAATTTTGAATTTTCTTATAATCTACGATCAGTTTAAACTACATATTATGTATTTCACTTATCCAAACAAGGCAGAAAAAAAAAAAAAGCTTTAGGATTGCCATCAGTAACAGTCTTTTGTTTTATATTCTTATGTTCCAACAAATGAAACACATTCAACATAAAAAGGCACGTTTTTGCTGTCCTGAACATTTCAGTTCTGTTTTTTTTTTTTTTTTTTTTTTTTAAGGACTGTTAACTTCAGCTCTGTTAACGCTGATGACTGTTCTCTCCCCTTAGTAGCTGCGCATCAACAACGTAAGCGCCTCCGAGCGCCGCTCGGTTCCAGCACGGCGTCTTTGCAACCCAACAGCAGTTCCGTTCCCACGGCTGCCCGCCGACGGCTCCACAAACCAAAACCCCAGGCCCCGCCTGAGCGCGTCGCTCAACTCCAAACGAACCCGACCCAAAAGCCGAAGTCCCAAAGATGCGAACCTCATAGGAGGYCTGTGAAAACTGCTGCTCTCCGAGGAAGAGACGAGACGCCCGTCAGTGCTCATGTGGAGCCGCCCGCCGCAGAGGGGGCTCAGCCTCCTTTTTAGCCAGCACGGACTCCACCTGAGCTCAGCTGCCCCCAAAGACAAGCCGGYAGGAAACCAGGCTTCGCTGGCGGTGCTGCTCACAAATAAATTGTTTTCTAAAACCAATATACACTGTAACGTACAGATATTAAATGGAACAGAAAACCATAACAACAAACTAATAGTCTGGGATTTCTTCTCAGTACCTTTGAAGTGATGCACACGGTGCGATACTCTTCGTGTCTCAAAATCCCAGCCTGCAGAGGAGGCATACAAAAAAAAGCTATTCTAGCCCTGAATAAACCGTAGTCTGTGTACATAGAAGCAGACCTTTCCTTTTCTAAAGGAATTTCAATAGTCAAAGTAACATCATCACATTAGCCACTGATTTCTACTTCTCTGATTAACCCTGCTCCTACTGTCGCTAAGAGGAGCTTTCTCACCGACTCACGGCAGCCAGGTCAGATAGATCCCCAGCCTTCACCCCAGCCTCGAGATCTACAACGGCTCCGGGAAACAAACTCGGTATTCGGGCGGTTTATGTGAGAGTCAGGGAGATAAAGTACACACACACAAGCAAATAAGCAAACCGGAGAAGAGGGGTCATTACCCCCCCGAGAGAGAAAAAAGGAAAAAAAAAAAAAAAAAAAAAAAAAAAAAAAAAAAAAAAAAAAAAAAAAAAAAAAAGATACACGAAGGAAACTCAGAAAGCAATTCAACAGGCTCACGCAGCAGCCTCGAACAGTGACGTGACTCCCCAGCACTCCCGAGAGGGCTGCACCGCCACATGCCCCATCATAACCTAGTAGCTCGCATTGCCTGGCACGCAGTTGGCGATCAAGTGAAAGGTAACAGTATTCGTACTGTTCCGGAAGTTCGGCGTGAAGACCAATACGAACCACCTTCCAGAGCGCAGTATCTTTGTGCAAAGCACGATGCATAACATTTCAAACCGAGGTGTCATGAACTCAGCAGTTCTTCTGAGGTACCATGGCAGAAGCTGTCAGTTGGCCTAAAACCAGCACAGGACGCTAATACGCTTCAAAGATAATTCCACGGCCTCTCCATAGCACTTTGCTCATTTTCGAAATGTTGTTACCTTAAGCTTCAGATATTTAAAGCACAGACAGTGCCAGGCTTTGTAGTTTATAGATATATGTATATTTTGTGAATAGGTGTGAATACAGAGAATACTTAAAAAACCAGAATATTTGTAATGGAGTAAATTAGGAGCTGTACTTCAGGTAGTTAGTACTTATGAAATTTATAGTCATAATGCGGGACCAGCAAAACAAAAGTAGACTAAAACAGTAATGACATATGGGTCATTATCTGTGACAATTGCTGTATGTAAATAGAGGAATGCACTTAGCTTATTAATATGCTGTCTTTGTAATTCCAATCACAACATATTAACATAGGCAGTATTTGAATTATAATAAGGACTCTCAAAACTAACGCCTTTTCTTTGCATGACAAATGCACATTTGAAGAACAGGCTATTTTTGAGGTCACGCTTAACAGCGAAAGCAGCCAGCAAAACCTTTACCTTGTAGCAAGCAGAGCACAGAGAGCGCCGCTGACCTGCCAGCCTGGCCATGCGTGAAGTCGGAGGTATCGCCATAAAACAAGTTTTATTGCTGGCTCAAGGCGATGTGCTTGAGAATTCTAGCGCACYTTTCTTGGTCTGGTTTTCCAGGTCTGCTAATACATTTTTACCTTAAAGTTTTCATGTACACTTTCAGCAGTTCTGAGGTAAGAACACTGTAGATTGAACATTTTTGCACGATAAAGTAGTTGATTTTTGCAAGGCACATCCACTATTTACAATGGTTACTGTCATTCCAGAATGAAAAATGAACATAAAAATACTGTAATTGAATTACATGTGTGTAGTCTTTATTGCATGCACCAACACGACATTTAAAAACTTATCCACACTGTCACATTGTTTGTACTGTTTGTAGGAGACAAAGGAAACTGAGGTGTGTGTTTGTCTAATTCATGTTTCTGTTTGTTTTCAAGACTCACTGCTCAATTTTGTTTCATTTTGCTTTCAGTCTCACACAGTCTTCTCTAGCAATAAGACCAAAGTTATCCTCTTTGTATCTTTCCACCTTTCCCAGCGTATTTCTTTCACGTCCTTTCAAACCAAAAAAGCCATTACCTTCTTTTTACTGAAATTTTTCTAAGCAATCGCTTCTCTCATGTAAGAAAGATTTCTCCTGTCTAACAAACATTCCCATACACTCACGCAGACACAAATTTAAAAGACTGTCTGAAACACCAGTAATTAAGTTTTTATTACAGGGAGTAGATCACTGTTTTTCTCTCCACTATTCTCCTTCTCTACTGAAATTGGACAGGTTGGTTATTAGAACAAGATGAAATTCTTCAAGACCTGTTGGAACTGGATGGCTTAAATGTTTTAAAGAATAAGGTTTAGAATATGCTTTTCTCATTACTTAAAGGGTAAAAATGCTGTCAAAACTGAACATGCTGAAAAATTCTGACCCCAAAAGATAAATACATATGTGTGTGTGTGTGTGTGTGTGTGTATGTATATATATGTGTGTATATATATATATATATAGGAAGCTAGGTTAAAGGACACACAAGAAAATTTCAGAATTCCAGTGAAAAGGCCTCATAGTTTCTCAAAAACCATACTATAGCATACTCTGCATCATACAGAGACATTCAGGAACAGCCACTTGGGAACAACTGTTCTCAAATAACTTCAGGTGCACACCAGTCTGTAGACACTTCACATGACCTGAGCAATAAAGATGGCAGACTTTGTGTAGGAAAACCACTTTTAATTGCCATCTCTCACCCGCCTGCTCCAGGAGGGCTCCAGGTGTCGCAGATCCCTTTAAAAGCCACCCTCGGAGTCGTGCCCTCGCATTCTGCGACCGCGCTCTTCCGTGCTCACTGACAGCGCCTCTCTGATTCTTCGCGTTTCCCCGTTTGATTTTATTTGCCTGTTGTCTTTGGCTTTACACAGAGAGCATGAGCTCTCGAGGACAAGGACCTCAGGAACTGTTTTGCTCTGCTTTTGCACAATGCCCTGCAGAGATGCACCCTGTGACTACACAAGGGTTTTTGGCATTTGTCCCAAAGTATTTAAAATTACATTACAGAAAACAAAATAACTAGTTCCATGATCTTATGGACTAACGCAGCCCTGTTTCAGGCTGTGTGTTGCAGTTGATTGAGCTTTTAATTGGATTACAATAAGGCTTTGGAGGAAGGCTGCTAATTTTATATGTATCAGAGAACCGACGTAGGCAGGAAAGCCATCAAGGACCAAAGAACATAACTGTCAAAGAAACTCTGACGGAGGATGAGATACTTTTACATCTGATATAGCATTCACTCTTACAACTAGGGCGTTCAAACTGGCTCACTCATACCTGGATCTGCAGACATCTAAGATGAACTGACATACAACATCTTAGACTCTCTGCTCCACAGGTCACTACTAGTGTTTCTCATTTACCTGAAGGTCAGTTTTCATGAAATTTAAAGGAAATTAATATCTCTGCGATTTCTATCCTTTCACCAGATTTAGTTGAAATTAGTCAAAGAACTAAAAACAATTATTTGGAGGAGGAAAATAGATGCAAACACATACTCCAACACAGAGTAGTATGCAACACAGTAAATCCAAACCTCAACACTTTGGCAAAACCAGCAGCGAGGTTAGCTGCTTACCAATTTCATTCTTTATGCCTCCTTGGGATCACATCATTAAATACCATTATATTATCAGCATGATGCCACAACAGCCCCCTGTCCCACTGCGTGTGCGAATTACACCCCTTCAATATTTCAACAGAAGCTGTTGAATATTTCTCACTAACCTCAGAATGAAATATGTATTATTTTTGCATACCATACTCTATTTCTTCACCACTTTTGCTATGATGATAATTTCAGAGTACCTTTATTCTTTACAAAAATTAGGATCTTACTATATGGCCATAATAAAATTTTATCTCGCATCACAGTTATCACCATTTTACATGCAAGGGACTGAGATGCAGATTAAAGCTAGAAACAGCCAGAGGGTCAAACTAAAAAAAAAAAAAAAGAAAAAAAAAAAAGGTTTGACCCTTATGTTTTATTATGGTTTTCCTTAAAAAAAAGGGGGGAAAGAAAAAAAAAAAGAAACATCTGAAAACTGAAATTTTCACTGAACTTCACAGGAGCTCCCCAATTTCACCTAGGGAGCCTAAATACAACAGACTAGCTCTACTGGAACACACCGGGGCCAGAGAAAAGTGTAAGTTGTCGCTTGCCCAGCACCAGACAGGAACTTTCTGGCAGAGAGGAATTCGGTTCCTTAGCAGAGCAATCAGCTGCCTTAGCATGACACTATACTTTCTTCTACCATCTCTAGTTCATTCTCTACATATTTTCCAACTTCCACAATGGAAAATGAAGTACTACTGCCAGTCTCATTGCAAACCCAATACGTTCTTAGAACAGAATACGTTCTGTTCAAGGGAGAGGGGAAAAAGACCAAAAAAAAAAAAAATAGGATATTTAAAATCTATTCTGCAATGTCCAGGCATCTAACAACCTTAAATCAGGTCATTCCTCACCTGTATTTATTTGATCTTAATAAATATGCAGAATCTTAATGTTTTGAAGAATCTTTTAAAGACATTGTTTTTTAAGATGTGTAAAAATCATAAATTAAAAGAAAGTATACACCATTAAAATACCATCGGTGGGACTCATGCAAACATGCAACCTCTTGTTCCTCCTTTCTGAGTTATAAATCTGCATCAAATTCCAGATCCAGGATTCCAGAGGGATATATTCTAGTGACTATGAACGYCCTTGTCCCAACCCCAAAGGCCTCTGCCTATCCCTCTCCTTTCCCATCTGCTCTGGTTCATGTTCTTCTCTATCCCTCTGTCCAATTCATTTCTTATCTCCCATCCTTCTCCGCTCTTTTTCCTTGATTCCAAAGGAGAAACTCCTCTTTTTCTCCACCTTCAAACATGTTGCCTTCTACTACTCACCCTCATTCTACTAAAGGCAGGCGCTGCCCTTCCTTTCGGCTTGCCAGAAGGCAGCATGCTGGATGGAGGAGCACTAGGTTTTTCCTCTTATTTCCAGCGTTGAACAAATAATTGGGCACTTTCCAGTCGCCACTAGTAGCCGAGAGCCCTGAAGCCTTGAGCCACAAAGCACTCCCTCTTTGGAGATGACTGACATGAAGAGCTGTGAAGGAATATGCAATATCCAGCACAGACCAAATATTCTGTTATTTTGGCCAGCAACCTCCACGTCTTGCCTGTACATATGCAAACTGAATTTTTAACTTTATAATTTAACCATATGCCGATGAGTTTGAAAAGGGCCAGCTATTACTCCAGTATAATTCTTCGTTCAAATTTCATGTCATTTTAAAGTCATGTCAGCGACTCGGTGGAAGAATTTCAGTGAAGGTTAACGTAAAGAAAATAAAACTTCTGTAAAGCTTTTTTTCCCATGGGAGRTATCTGCTTCAGTTTAACCTTTTGAGCGATTTTTGCTCAAATAGTTCAGCAGTTTTCAAGAATTAGATTAGTTTAAGAAACTGAAAACAGTTATCTAATGAGAACTATCAGGCAGCCTTAGTTACAGGCTCTGCTACATTTATCAGCTACAATTAGGACAACTATTTAAAGTAAATGTGTTATTGATAGTAGTAATTACTATGTAGAACAAAGTATTTACTCCAGATCTATCACATTTTCCTTACCATCATTAAGGAAACACTGTAACTTATCAAATCTAAAATTCCATGTTAAGTACGCTTGTAATTTAGGAATTTAATAGCGAAAACACCATTGTCTTGAGAGAAGGTACCAATGGTGCTTTACCTTCCCTAAAGCTCATTTGAAAGCATTACTAAGCGTTGAATCTTCTAAAAGGAGTAACTGCAGCTTAAATCTATTACAGTACAACACGACAGCAGCCTGCTTAGGAGATGAATGAGACTATCCTATTGATAAGGTCGCAATCGATCTGAGGCAGACTTTTTTAAATTAGTAAAATGTTGCAGCACTTTAGAAAGTGTCACCAACAGCCYTTCTCCATGAAAAATGCACCAACTTGTAGGAAGACTGTAATTTATTATTTTAAACAAAAAATTTGCCTTATAATGATAGAGTATCATCTGCACATTATTTATTCCAAGAGCTATCCTTTCATTAGGAGTGAGCTTATTTTTCTGGAGATAAGGTTCCAATCGGTGCTCTCTCCTTCTACATCTATTCCTACATAGACTACCTCTTCAGAAGTCTCATGAACCAATTAAAAGCCAATGTTCACTCTAGCAAAGCTTCAACATACTCACTTCAAAATACACTGAGAACAGATAATATTCAAAAACAAGATGTTAGCAGCCAACTTCAATTTCAATAAAATAAAAACATATATAGGAATGCTTGGAACAGCCTATATTCGCAGTCATTCAGCACATAGGATAGGGAGGCGAGGACGAAAAGGACCACAGTCTCATGCAGTATGAAGAAAAAAAGTGGATGCTCATCCTAAAGGCCTTTTGCACAAGAGTGGTTTCTACAAGCTGCCAAGTACCCTTAGCCCCCATTGATTTCATTGTGCTGAGACCCTGGCAGGATCTGAAGGGTTGAGTGCAATATAGTAATGATGCTCACATGCACACTGTGAAAAACTGGATCATTTAAGATGGAAAAAAAAAAAGGCATAAAGGAGTGCAACACTTCAGTCTTTTAATGCAAATTATGCTAATTTTTGCATAGAGTTTAGAAAKAATTTTTCTCAGACACTACAGCTCCAGCTAAGCTGCTGCTTTTAAAGATCTCTTCAAAAATATGTTTCTGAAGACTGAAGAAAGATGAAAATGCCAATGACCAAGGTCACACAAGGACAAGATTTCTGACTGAACGCAGCCACTAATAGTGAATAAACTCCACTTCAACACATTAGTGGGCATAAAAGCTGTGGTGCAAAAGATGGATTCTGTGATAGTAAACTGTTAACTATTTATGTGTGAAAGAGCTGAATCAGCTTTGAATATAAAATATGTCTATCCTAACTATATTTGAAATAATCTCTTAATAATGCCTAGATTTTTCAGTTCTGCTTCTTTGGGTTATTTAACAGATAATCTTAACTTGCTAAATCAGATTCTTAACTGTTGTCAATCTTAGTTCAGGAAAGGCCAAGGGCTGAGCTAATACAAAAACTATTTATGAAAAAAAGAAATATTTCAATAGGCAAGTAATAAAAACTGGGTCAAGTCTCTTGTTTGAAAGCTTGTATTTGAATTACTGTTTTCATGATACTTTGATTTTTGGCTACAGAACATTTCTAATTTTTGAAATGCAAAGACATACCCATGCATCATATATATAGCATGAACAGTACTATATGCCCATTTCACGTATGCATATATATATGCACACTATATTTCATCTAAAAGCTAGAAAGAATCTAAGATGGCATTGGGTAAAAGCACAAAACGTACATGCTACAGGTAGAAACAAGAACTGCAGTAAAACTAAGGCTGTATTTTTAACCCCAAAAAATTAATGCAACATGAAGGGTTGGCTGATAAAATAAAAAGTCATAAATGGGTAAATCCACCAYCACCAACACAGTCACAATGAAGACTAAATATGTTGCTAAATACTTTCAAAATAAGCAGTGACATATATTTACTTCTCATTATAAACATGAAACAATTAGCAGAAAAGTCTAATAYAGTACGATACTTGAAAAAAATAACAACCGGACTATGTTAACATTCTAGTAGAGCAGTTACTTTCTCATGTCATGACTTTTTATAAAAAGCTACAGTTTGTCATGCTAACTAGCTAGAGTTGGAATGAATCTTCTTCTGCAAACAAGTTATTTCCTTTTAAGGATATTTTTATCTTCCTTCAAAGCATGTGATACTAGTTACTCTCAGATATAGGATTTATTGGCCTATTAGTCTAATCTGGTAAGAAAATTACATACTTTTGGCCCTGAAATTCTCACATTCCATTAGCATCACAGCTTTTATCTGAGAGCAGTAACAGTGAACTACAACCCAAGCATAATTCACACATGAGTAGGAACTGCATGCAAAATACGTATGTACTTAATTCTAGTGATATTCTCGGTTGACTCCATTAATCTAAATCACAACCAAGCAGCAACACAACCGAATCTTCCAGATAGAGTAACAGTTTCTAAAACAATAAACACCTCTCAGATTCAAAGTCAATTGAAAATCTTCAAGGTAGTAAAAACAGTTTCAAAAGGAACTATACATTCCCTTAAAGTCAAGCAAATATTCAAATAACTAATCAGGAATGTGTTGTCCTGCAGTGTTATGAAGAAAAAAAAAAACAATCTTAAAAACGAGCACGACTGGCAAGCCACACGTTCCTTCTTAACATAGGGGAAACTTGGGTGAGACACCTGAAGGGCAGTAAAGAGTAAAACGTGCAGAAGGAGGACATGTCGTGGGTGGCTGCTCTCTGGAGTTCCTAGCGATTGTCAAGTGCTCTCAAGGAACCATTCTCACACCTCTTGATCTTCTGGCCATCTACACCTTGGCCAAGGATTACAACTGTGTTGTTAGTTAGAAGAAACTAGCCAAAAGCAATAATAAATCCCACAGTTTAAGGGAAAAAACTATGCACTCAAGTTGTATCAGGGTCATATCAATGTATGTTGAATTTAAGATGCAGGGGGGGGAAAAAAAAGAAAAGTATGTTTTCATGAAAAAAGGAAAGTATGACAGAAGTCCCCAAACTCTACCTTCTCACTCTAATCAGAGGATCACAAAGACATGTTCCTTCTTGTTTATTTTTCTGATTCCATGATCCTGCCCCTCTACTCAGCCCTGGGGAGGCCTCATCTGCACTACCGTGTCCAGTTGTGGGCTCCCCAGTACAAGGGAGACATGGAGCTACTGGAGAGAGTCCAGCGTGGGGCTACAAAGATGATCAGAGGGCTGGAGCACCTGCCCTGTGAGGAACGGCTGCGAGAGCTGGGCCTCTTCAGCCTGGGGAAGAGCAGACTGAGGGGGGATCTTATCAGTGTGTACAAGTACCCAAAGGGAGGATGTCAAGGGGACGGGGACAAACTCTTTCCAGTTGTCCCATGCGACAGGACAAGAGGCAATGAGCAGAAACTGAAGCACAGGCAGTTCTGCCTGACCGTGAGGGGGAATTTCTTCCCTGTGAGAGTGACGGAGCACTGGCACAGGTTGCCCAGAGAGGTTGTGGAGTCTCCTTCTCTGGAGATCTTCAAGGCCCGCCTGGATGCAACCCTGGCTAATATGCTCTAGGTGACCCTGCTGAGCAGGGGGGTTGGACTAGATGGTCTCCAGAGGTCCCTTCCAACCTTACCGCCTCCGTGATTCTATGATTCTATTCACTTCGGCAAGGCTAGTAATGTGACCTGAAAGACCTCAATTTACATAAGAAGAGGGTAACACTTTTACACAGGTATCCCAGTCAAAACCATGCAGACAAAAGTTTTAAAAACTCATAATCTCTTCTTAGGTGGATTTGGTCAGGGATGACTGGCTAATTGGGAGAAACACATGAAAGCACCTCACAATCCAATTAGCACTTCAGTGCAATTAAATAGCTTTGCTATTCTGCAGAGACATGGCTTTGATCTTGCACTGAAAAGTGTCTTTCCTTAAAGCTGCTGTTTTGATTTTTTTCTCAGTAATTAGTGCTAATTCTAAAGCCATTGCTGACATGCTATAAACAGAGTATTTTGTTGCATTTGACACAATGACCTTAAATCAGTGTTCTCTTTTGTCTGTATTGTACTGGTTTACTATCAGCCTAGCTGCTTTGCTCATTATTAAAACGCACAATATCTAAGACACGCTAAAGTCCAATGAAACAAATTACCTAAGTGTAAGTGCTTCTGAGGATACCTTCACCAGTGTTTTTAAAATTGGTTCCAAAGAAACACGTGAGATAATAGTCTGATGTAAYTGCAATCTAATTCTGATACTATTTTATATTATTTTAGTTTTTTCCCCTTCCTCCCCTCCTTTTTTCATCCTGAAAAGGAATAGATGAATTTTGATTTATGTAAAGGCTTTTCAGCCTGCAAGATGATGGAGGCTGAATAACAAACCAAACAAATTGCTCTTACTCCAGTTGTCTTGGCCATTCTTCTCCCCACACTACACTTCCCACTCCTGGGAATTTACTGCCTGAGTTACAGACCTCTGTCCCCATTTACAAAGAGGTTGTATGTGTCAACTCTGCCATAAGGTTTTCTGCAGGTAAATATTCTTTACATTTTGGGTTACATTGTTAAAACCTGAAAATAAAGGTTAAGAAACAACACAACAATCRTGAGAGTTTGCTGCAAAGATTTTTCTATTTTATATGTTCCTTACGAATGTTGCTTATGAAAAAATACATATGTCACAAAGTGAATAAACTGAACATAGTGTACTAAAACAGTTAAAAAAAAATCATACTTATAGCAACATGTCTTCATAGTAAGTATCTAGAAAGAAAGGAGAGCTCTTTACAACATATATTTTGATCTCAAATTTCACCTCACTAATGCAAGAACACAGACTTTTATACACAATAATGTTCTACTTCACATGAAAAGTGTTCCATCAGTATTTCTAATTTAATTTTAAGGAATCTTTCAGAAATACAAAACTTTTSAAAAGAGAAATTTTTCAATGTCAACTGCTACAAAAAATATGTACATGAATTAAGATAAATATGGATTCATACAAGCCTTTTTGCTTATATTATACCTATAGTGTTTAGGTTACAGGATTCATAAGAGAAGTAATTCTAATTAGAAACAAGCAAAACTTTCCTGGCAAAAAGTGCACCTTTCAGAAAATACAGTTTCAGTCACTCTAAGAGTATTTGGGAAGTAGTCAAATTTATGAATGCTTTTGGCAGGCATTTTTGCTTTGCACAAAGCTGTCAGAAAAAGAAATTGGTGATTTGTGCTGATTCTTATTCTTCTCCTTGTCCTTAATARTTCCGTATACAGAAATCACCAAGGATACAGAAAGCAAATCTATCCAAGTCAAGTCAAGAATTTGAAACAAAAACTTCTCACTTTATAAGGTAATATCTTAACCACTACCTACATGGAATACGCTACATATGGTCTTTCTCAATTCCTCCCAGTTGCATCTGATTAGTTTTCTATAAAATGTTGAGACACTCCAAGTATGGCTGGTTAACAGTGAACAAACAGTGGTGCATCGTTATGAGAGTGAGGAATACAGTTTTGAAGTGATATCATGCAGAAGCCCCCCTTCCTCTGCTTTTCATACAAATACATGAGAAGAAACGTTCTGCAGAAAAGCAACACAGCGTCAAATACTACATTTCTACTTCGTTTCACCTCATGTTTGTTTCAATTAAATCATACAGACAGACATCAAGCACGTGCTAAAAGACAGGACAACTTTGGACACCAGCAGCAATCACGTTTCTCCTCTTGGTGCTACATTTTACAGCAGTAGTTTGGCCTGATACTCTTAGCGTCCTCAAGAACTTCACCCTGCTGCAGTTTTCTCTTTAATACTTTACAGAGATTCACTTTTGTGCATCCAAAATTGCATCAAGAATTAAAGAGCTGAACTGAGAGCCAAGACGAAGAGCCTTAGCTTTTCGTGCTGATGGTACACGGGCTGCRCTCAGCCTCGAATATAATCAGAGGTAGGTCAAAGCAGCCCAYGTAACTCATGTTGTCCCCAGCAGATAATTTTTATATGACTTCGAAGAGCCAGTCTGGTAGTGACATTGACAACAGYCAGCATTTACAAACCTCAGGTGACCAGAATGGTCATCTAATAATCTGTTTTTCTGGACTGAAAACAATTTTTATGACCTCTGCCAGATTTCAAGGAACATCTTTACATTAGCACAGAAACATTTYGTCCATTTACAAGCTTTGAGCCCAACGCTACCAGGATAGGGTCCTGGGCAACATGTGCTAGGTGACCCTGCTCGAGCGTGAGGGGCTAGACTAAGTGATCTCCAGAGGTCCCTTCCAACCTCAACCATTCTGTGAAAGCAGTGCTACTAAACTCCCAGGATAAACACCTATATATATATTTTTTTTTAATTAAAGAGAGAGAGAGGAAAGACAGAAAAGACACTGTTTCGTAATGAGATTACTCTCTCTCAAAAAAAAAAAAAAAAACCACCCACAGATCATATTAAAGCCTGATCCTTCACTTTGACGTCAATGGGACTTTTGCCAYTGGCCTCAATGGGAAAAGATGTGGCCCATTAAAACAAAATTTCACTTCTAGTTGGTCTTAATTATACAATGATGGAATGACTCATTCAATTGTCCAATTCATAACATTTCAGTATTTATAAACATGATTAAAACAGCTTTGAAATAATAATTCAATTTTAGGAGCATCATTTTAAATAACATTTTCTCTATTAACTCTAGTAACAGGCATTAGAAATAAACCTAAATGGCACGCTCTTAGTTTTGCAGCAAKAGGTACGTCACTGCTAATGACATTGATACGTTATATTGATATGTTATACAGAGTCAAATGCTTTGACAGAATACCAAATTAGGCTGCCAGATTTCCCCCCACTTTACTAGCAGTGCATTCCATCTCACTGGCTCTCCCTCCCACCCCATATCTTCCTATCTTTTTAGCAGACTTRTAAAAAAGATTAAAATAGTTGATACTGAGACTAAAGCCAAATTCTAGAACTATAAATTCTTTGTGAATGTGGCGGGGGGGGGAGGAGGAGGGAAGGGAAGATACTGTACATTTCTCCACTGTTCCTATCCAACATCTGCTCCCCAGTCCAGGCTTCCATAACAAGGAATCCTTGATGACCATCAAGCACTTTGCAAAACATTTCCCTGAAATATTTATCTCAACCCCAACCCTAGTGACCTTTACTGACACCCTCCTTGCGAGGTTGGCTACTATCCAAAAATAACAGTTTCGCATCCTAACCATACCAGGGACTAGAGTGGATATTTTCCAATATCTCACGGTTATTTTCTTTGCTAGAGCTATAGTTAAAACAGACTTTAAATGGGCAATCTTGTGTAAGAAAAAGAAAAATGCAAAAAGAAAACAAAGACTTCTCTAGTACTTTCTAGAAAAAAAATGAAGATCTGGTGATTTACCTCAAAATGTGATTTTTTCCTCAACAGCCTGTAAAGTTTTAATTAAATAAATGATAGTTAGCCCTGGTATGAGCAGCTGCAAATCTAATACCTTAAATTAAGTTTATAATTGGCATTTTTTCTGGAGTCTTTACCAAAAATCTAACACACCAAAAAAAAAAATAAAATAAAATAAAGAAAAGGATATTTTTCACAGGTCTGTACACTTCTGCACTCAAAAGGCCAATGATATTCAGCCAAAACTGTAACAAGCTGTTGCAGAGCACAGAAGGATGAGGTCTCCACTGAAGGAGGGGTTATACAAGGTAAAAAGCCAGTTTTGTCACAGAACTCATGCATACTAATTGACAATTAGAAAGAATTGACCAAATGCTGTGAAGTGCTTCATGCTATAATACTTAGTAACATTACTACTGAATTAAATTTTCTGTCATGTGTATACTGGAAGATGGTAGAAAAAGTTACTAACTGCCTAGGAACAGTAGTATGTAAAAGCTAAGAACTAAAGACAGGTCTTGTGAGTTATAAAGCTCTCCAACAGCCTCTTTCTAGACTGCATCAGAAATTCCCCAGATGTTATAACAACCGGGGTTTAAATCCCCAAAGCCAGACCTGTCTGGATGCCGAGTAGGCTAAAACCCGCAGTGCAATTTACCACTTCTGTCAGATCCGCAAACCGATGATCAGTCAAGTTCATGGCCATTTCCATTCTGGAAATCGAGAAAGTAGTTTAAAGATGAGGCTTTTATGTAGGAAAGTAACGTTCCATTCTTTAACACAGCTTTGGATACAAGCCAGTCGCCTCTCCTGCACAGGCAGGGGATTTAGCAAGCCTACTCTTGCAGCATCCTCTTTTATGCTCTCCTATCACGCAGCAGGTCAGAGCAAGGGAGCTTCGCAGCTAGCCCAACTCACGAAGGTTGGGAATGACGGGCAAGCAAGCCATGCAGCTGAACGGCCCAACTCTTCTCGCCAGAAATTACCTTCACTTCYTTCCATCAGCCACTGGTATCAGGGTGAGCACAATAGCATTTGAATAGCATTTCCCCTCGCCCCAAAACGTCTCAAGGTGAAATACTGAACATTGGTTACTAACTACTTAATACAAAGCAGAAGAAAAAAATAGGCTGAAACTTACTATAAAAAAAAAAAAAAAAAAAAAATCCCTGCAGGGAAAGAAAGAAAAGTTCCTGAACAAACATCAGATTAGCTTCCCTCTTCCTTCTGACAAGAAGTATGCAATGCATCATAAGCATCCTAGGACTGGGTTCTACTGAGCTAGCACTTCCAGTACCGCTTCACAGTTAAAGGCTGGCCTTGCTCCAAGAGCACAGAAGTACAGTTCTAGCTTTCACCTAGAAGTTTCCTAATAAAAAAATGCCTTCACATCTGAAAATAAATGCATTGCGCTACAAGCAACTCTTGAACAGCTAAGAAGTGTCCGCACCACCCTATTAATATTCACAATGGGGAAATATGATGGAARTACGATGTAATAAATAAATTCTCTGCGTTCTTCACATGGTGACTGTATTTATTCAAAAGAAACAAAGTCTTTTAGAAGTTAAATAAGAGTTTAAGATCTGTTTTGCCACATTTTAAGTACTGCTATTTGGAATTCATTCCTCTTTTAGTACCTGTGGCAATAGGTAAGCAGCRAGCTGTGAAAGCTGCTCTAGCCAAAGAAGAATTTTAGTGTGTTTAGTCTGTTAATGTGAAACATGTTTTGATGAGGTTTTTTATTTTCTTATGCATTCCATGCATTTACAGTAGTTTTATTTAACCAATAAAAGGTTGCTTTTGTCCACTTTAGCTATATTCCTAATTTCTATGTGAACGTTGCCTGACACAAATCACATATATGTAAATAAAAATTTAAGAACACTATGCTCACTATATTCTAACATAAAAACATGAGAAGAAGGCTAGTGAATATGTATTTGCTAACCATACAATTGCTTAAATGAATTTCTGGTGATACAGAATACAATCTTAACAAAAGGAATGACAGTTTTAAGAACTGGTCAGATTGTTCCAGGTGTGTATATCACTCATCTCATGGATTTAATGGACCTATCTGGTTACCAACCRTTAAAAAGCTGCACCTCTCTCTGGGAGCAAGCAACCTGGTCCTCGTCAAGGGCTGGGCAGAAGGGAGCACCTTGGCCTGCCTGCACATTGACACAGCTTGGCCACGCTTCCTGCGCCCCGAACCACAGCGYAGTACCCAACCCTCCGCATTTTCACTCCACATCACTCCAAGTGGTGGTAACAACTTTATGCTGCACAGTCTCCTCCAACCTCCCAAAGCCTTCAAAGCAGGATCTGACCTGTTCTCTCTTATTAAATTGCTGCCCAAACYCAACAGCAGTCACTCCAAACTCAACAGCCTCAGTGAGAGCTGCTGCTTGCTTCACAGCAAGGCACTTAACTTTCACGAGGCCAGCACTCTGTCTGCCACACTTTACAAACTACCAAAACCTCAGACAYATACATACAACTTCCTTACGCAAAACCCTCGACACTCAGCATCCCCAGATGGAGATGACTGTCCTCCCCTTCTGCACTCCCGTATGGTGCAGCACTCTCTTCAAACCACGTGAATAGCACCTCCACCATGTTTTACATCCCTACTCTCCTTTGCTCTGCTTTTGCTTCTCGCATGCCCATGGGCACTGCCACCTGTGCTGAGGTCTGATCTGCAAGGCCATGTTACCTAAATACACACACTTCCACGAACCGCAATTATTGCCTTCAATTGTTACAATGCCATATTCTGTGCTTGCAGAAAAAGACTGAGAATAGGTCAGCCAAGAATTTATTTGGTCTTTGCTTCCCAGTGTTTTCATTCAGACAGTTTTGTTCTTTATTGCACTCCCAATCCTGTGTCATTGTGTTCATTATAAGATTTGATCAAGTCCACCTTTTCTCCAGCATTTTACTACAGCCGTAGAATAATTTTCCCAACAGCCTCATTTTTCCCACCAGTTCATTATTCTGTCTTTTTGCTAGTTCCTTATTCCAGTTCTTTTGCCCACTCAGCCTCCGTTCTTTCCATTCTCAAGATGACATGGTCTTAATTCCACTGTTTCCTGATCCCTCCTCATTTGCTTCTTTGTCTTTTTAGTTTCAGCCTTCCCTTCTGTCACTCCCAGGCTCTCCCTTTTTCCAGCTTCCTTGTCAATTCATTCTTTGAATTGTTTTCTACTTCCTTTTCCTTGCCTTCAGTACAGTTTTGGGACCTCCACTTTCAAAATAGGAAGCTTTGTTTTTCATGATAACAAATGTTTACCRAATGGGTTATTACCAGCACAGAGGAGACGAAAGCTGCACTTCCAATTACAGTGCTCAATTCCAGCTCAGCCCACAGATGCTGCGAGCAGGCAAGGCAGGACAGGCGCTGCGCTGAAGCGCCCTCTCTAATTTGTTTTGAGGCTGTGTTACAAGTCTAGGAGCTGGGCAGTTCAGGGAGCAGTGGGGACATCAGCACGGCAATGATGAGTTTCAGATATTTCACTCTTGCAAATTCCACGAGCTTGCATGAACTGCAGCTCTCCAAAGATTCAAAACTTGGATTAACTGAGTGCACTTTCACAAAGGAGGACAGTCTCTAGTACTTGGATCATGTTATTCCAAAGTTCAAGTTTCTCTTCCAAAGTCTATAGGGGCTAGAGTATTTCAAGTAAAAAGTCTGAAACATTTCACATAGAAWTTTTTTTTAAATCTTTTTTTCTTTGCTGCTCTGCAAAATGATTACACATTTTGACCAACACAAGAGGGTCTGCCCGAGATGAACACTGAACATGGAAAATATCAATCCCAAGTCTAATGCTTAGTAAGATGTTATACACAATAGCTTTATGAATGCTGAGGAGTTGTAATAWCAGAGCACAGTACCATCCCTACCTATAGAGAAATTTTTATCTGATTTCTCCAAGTGAAAGATTTAATGAACAACATCATATCAATAATTGAGATTTAGTTTTAGTTTTGCTTGTATTTAATTCTATCACTTCATCTAAATTGAACTGTAAACCCTGGCCTCATGGTATCTCACTACAGGATCCTWGTTCATGATAAAATGTTTTTTCTAAGCAAGTAAAAACTAAACTAAAACAATAAGGATAAATGCCAGCTGCATTCAAATTTCTCTTTGGGTATGGATTACAAGTGAAATGTGTTATTTGGAGCATCTCTCTTCAGGTTCAAAATACTTACTGTTAATTACACTCAGGACCTGATACCAGGCTCGTTTATTTTCCCATTATACGGGCCAAAAAGAATACTATGGGAGACTAGATAGCCGAGATCTTTGCTATCTTTCAGCTACTAGATTTTCCTTTTTAAAAAAAGAAAAAGCTGAACTTTTAATAGTCTTTTAATAACTCGTGAAGAATGCACGTGAAGTGTAACACAGAGCAGCTCTCTTGCATCTTTTACTGGTGGAGTACAGATCACATGCAGGGTGCACATGAATTCACCTGACTTCATATTCATAGCGTCCATTTTATAAATGATTCTCAACCTGTTTTGAGACTTAGAATCATGTAAGAGACCAACATTTGGGGGAGGGTGGGGGGAAAAAAAAAAAATCGCACAATATGGTTAATGCCCAAATGCACATGAATTTCCTTTAAGGTAAAACAACTGCAAAGCCGTGGTTCAGCATTTCCCATTTTGACATCAGATCAGAGAGGAGAAAAAGCAAGTCTACACAAGTTCTCCAATAAGTGGCATAGGCAAAAGGTGCGTGCTCTAGTCTGATGTATTCTCTACTGACTATTTGTCAAGCAACACTTACAAGCAAAGGGGAGACATTTTTGTATAACTGGTCTTTCAGTTTTAAGCTATTCTTATGAAATATACACTTACAATCATACTTCCTTTTAAATATTAAATATTTCTGTGTTTTATTTGAATTAGTGTCTTCCTGAAGAGAGCAGAATTGATGATAACAATAAATTCTGGGCTGTTTGGCATCCACTTGAGAGAAAATAATGCAAATATGGCATGGAAAAGGTATCATTAGTTAAGCAGCAAGCTTGTCCTTTATGTTATTGTAAATGGATGTTTCATTTTACAGCTCTGAAGCTCGATTCACATTTAAGCAGAAACATTGCTATGAACTTTAACTTGTCCTGGAAAAAATTAAGCGTATCATAACACAAATCAGAAACAGATTAGTTGTATGCTGAATATATTTCTGCAACTGAAAGGTCTTCTGAAATTACTAGGTTCCACCCACCTCTAGTTTCYAGCTAAGCGATGCATCCTGCAGACAGCACTTCTATAAGCTGATCTTAATTACCATATGTACTGATTACAATGTCATTCCGAAAGAGACTACAATCCATCTTCCTATCATATTTAATAGGGTGCTAGAAAATAGCCTGAAAGTACAGCTTCTAACAGGTGATGAATTACACTGATGCCCTACACTGCCTTTCCAGTTAAGGTGCCRTCATATTTCCATTATAAAATAGCTTCACTTCCTACCTACATCAGGCATAAACRTTTAGATGCGCAAATCGTCAATGTTAGCTTTCACATAATACACATGCACTTCCTACCTGTACAGTAGGTAGCACACCACGTGATTTACTACRAAGTACTATCAATATCAGAAGGACGCATTTTAAAATTCCCCAGAGTAACCAGCCTTTGGCACCACTACTTCCTGATCTAATCATTAAGTTGTCAGGCACACTTTTGTCCAGGAACATCTATTCAAGAACTATTCAAGAACTATCACCATCTATAATGCTGGCATTCTTCAGGTTCACCAACCATCTGTCTTTTTGCATAACTGTTTTTCTCCTCTATTTTTTTTTAAGGTAGGGAGATGGACAAACGCAAATGCAGGATGGAAGCTGAACAGTACTGGGTCCTATGCTAAAGGGGAAAATCAGTGGGCATTGCCTTGGTAACATYGTTAGGCAGGTGGCCATTTTTGCTCAGCATCGCTCAAGCTTTTCAACATTATGGGGTTCAGACATCTCTTGAAATTACCAGGGCCCTGCAGATCTACCTCAGCTGTAAACATACACAAGGGAAAGAAAATGAAAATTTATAAAAGATTCTGATAATTTGATTACACAGTATTTCTGGAGAGAAAGGCACAAAAGGGAGAAAAACAAAATGAAATAACTCAAACAGAAGGCCTACTGCTACAACTTACTGGCAGAAACTTAATCTTATCACAATTTAGACCTCATCTTGAATTCTGAACTTTACATGGAATTTAATGAATTCAGCTGTCTGTATCTAAAATTCAACAAAATAAAAACTSAAGCACATCTCTTGCTAACTAGATTGCATATAAAGTAGTTACAAACATATGAAAATTCTGCATCTTCATTAAAACCAGAGTTAAATCTGCACAGGACAAAATGTTGCAAAAACATACTAGGATATTAAAAAAAACAAAACCCCACCCCCACACACAAGTAATATGTCTACTTAAGTTTCAGTGTACTCACACCAGACTTCTGTCACTGAAATAGTCCCAATCAAGACAAAGACATGATAAACAACAGTCAATTCATTTTAAATATTCAGTCAGCTAACTTAAAGATCATATAATTAATTTCTAGCTTTTCATGAGGCAGTAAACATATACATAGGGTTTAAACCAGGATACAAAGAGTTAKAACTTTTCCTCCCCAGAACCACCCCCCCTTCCTCCTCCATCCTAGAAACATAATCAACCGTGGATCCAGAACAAATTGACTTTAGTATGGAATCAGAACAAATTAACACGAAGAATACCGTAACCCACTACGCCATTATGCCAGAAGTACAAACCAATTCCTTCTCAAGCAGTTTTGCAAATGCCAGCTTTCTTTTCAACCACATGGACAATTTTAAATCAAAAGTGTCAAAAAGGAAATGACTAAAAAATAAGCCATTGCACCCCAGTTTCATGTGAAACTAGGTCTATCCATGTGGAAGTGGTCTATCACAAATTCTTGTGACAGAATAAAGATGACTGATAAACTTCAGTGACCAAAGTAATTGAAAAAAKATGCCTCGGTCTTGTGATCCGATTTCTGGTTTTTGAAAAATTCTACACACCTTCGTAGCTGATATATAGGGAAGTTTAGGGCTGATGAGCCCTTTACTCTTGGAATCAGACTGTTATGGCAAGTCGCCATATGTTTCAAGAGAAAACTAAAAACCCAGTATGAGGGGTTCAGATGGTGCAGCTATTCTGGGATTACCTTGGAGAGCGTTCTGACTTCCCTGCTGAAGTCCCATCATTCTAGGAAGCACTTCAAYTTGGCCTCTTGAGCTTTTTCCACTTTTATATTGCATAGTAATGAAGCAAAGAGCCGTACTTAACGTGTTATTTTTATCTACGTGATACCAGCTCTTTCAGGTTAAGAGACAATATATTGATACTTCATACTGTTTCTTCACTTCCAAGTAGCAGACTGTTAGCAAGGTTCAAGTGAAAAGTTACTTTTATAGTTTTTATAGTATTATTGGGGGGAAAAAAACACAAAAACAAAAAACACACCCTGCTACAGAACCACCCAAACAAAATGAACTGCTATTTTCAGAATAATAAAGTACATACAGACAACTGCAGCAATGGCCTTTCCAATACATATAAAGCTAGTGATAGAGGTTGGTCAAACATACACATCACAATGTAAAATTACTAGAAGCAGCCTGCAAAATTCCCCATAAAGCAGGAATAGATAGGATGCTTCCTGCAAAGTCTGAACTTTCCTAAAAATGCAGGCCAGAACATCCCAGTGCAGTTAACTGACAGATCTCTGCAAACTCTTCTGATAGCATGCAGCAATAGTATCAGGGAAAAGCAGAAAGCCCAGAGCGAGCCATAGGATAGACAGCGCTATGCAGCTCAGCGCAGTGCAAGATGTGGGCAGTTATTTAGGCTTGTCTTGGGAGTGCTGAAGTAAAGAGAGGTACTCCCCAAAATACATGGCACTTCTTAGAAAAATCTGTGCTTCGGCTATTAATCCCACAAGTCAACTGAATTTGATGTCTGCAAATCCTTCACCTGGCCTAACACAGCAGGTACCCAAATTTACTCAATACAGCTTCAAAACAGAGTAGTTTTTCCTTCATTCAAAAGTTGCAAGAGATCTACACACATTTTAAACATGAATTATACTTATTAACCAAACCCTATAGATCTTGAAGAAGTCCCCCTTAACCACTCGTTTCCAGCTCTAGGCTGGACGAAGCAATCCTTCCCGCACTCCTCCTCTTCTGTRAATGCTTACCAGAGCACTGAGCAGCCTTTTTTCCACTTGCTTTTCTGCTACACAAATTCTGGCAATTGATGCTGCCTTTCACTCTCTCAAGTCCTGGCCAAACAGGGGTATAACTTGGCCAGTGCTGAGCAAGTAGGTTCTGTGCAGCTGCCCTGTGTATGGTATTTGGTTGTTGGTTTGCTGCTCATCTAAGTTGTCCTGCTTCTTTGTCTAGTTCTTCTAACAACTCTCTTCATCTTAGCACRTAAATTTTTATTCTACAAAACATAACTACATGTTTTGCAAAAGATATTATCTTGACAGTTTTTGCAAAGTTGTATTCCAGTTATGATTACCACAGTGAACTTTCTAAATATAAAATGCAAATATTTGTAGAGCGTTTCATAAGATCTGCATTGAACAAGTATTGTAACTAGATTAAAGATAAAGTTTAACTGTTAAGCCATCTCTATTCACAGCAGCCTGTACTTCAACATTTTCCTGAACAGAGATGCTCTCTTGACTTGAGATTGAAGTAAGCAGAAGTAGGACTGTTGATACTGGTTTATGAAAACATTACATGAAGACATCTAGTTTTATTAATTTTTTCAACTACTAAAAAAGCATCAAAACAACTTTTCTCCAATGTCAGAAAAATTGCTACCTCAGTATAGGTCCTTTATTTGTAAGAAAAATGTTTCCTACAGAACGAGAAATTAGTCTTTTTTCTTGTTAGCTCAAACTCTTTTCTAGTTGTCTAAACAATAAGGCAGAAATTCATTGAAGAATCACTCCATATTTGGAAACCTSCTCCATTCGTAGAAGTACCTCGTCACAATTACCAGACTAATTATTTGGTCAAATCATCATCCCATTTTTCAATTTAATACATCTATTCCCTAAAGACTGCGAGACTGCTGACCAGTTACTTTACAAATCCATTTTAAAGCTTTGTTTAAGGGGTTTACACTCTGCCCCAGCACATACCATAACAGCTGTTTGTAAAATAAAAAAGTCATCATCAACAGCAAGATAAATCCCCCCCCCCATTGTTTTTCATCTCAAATGCCTTTTCAGGCATTTTCTTGAAATCAGGGGAAAGAAAGGGCTTTACAAAAAGGTTTAATACTAGAATAACTTTTCTTTTGCATCTTCTCTTGTAGTTTCCAAATAGCTATATAAAACTTCTCTATGCAAGTTAAAGAGAATGATCTTTAGTGTTCCCAAATACAGCATTAGAAAATAATCCTAAAAAAAAAAAAGTTTCCAACCTATAGCAAGCTTCACTCATCATATGTTCTAAGGCCAAGAGATGATATTAAACCATCCCCTTACATATTAAGTGGCTCAGAGTGATGCCTTCCAGGTGGTCCTTGATACAGTATTGCTCCAAAAAGTGCTGAATAGCTCCAAAATCCTTCTGRTTTGCCTGCCTAGGAGAGCCACAGCAAAACAATCTAGGGTGCAAGTTTAGTAGTTATACTCTATGCCTCACTAATTCCCTGYGTAGACAATTATCCAGCATCTCAAAGCACATATAATCAGTCTTTTCCCACACATAGTCAACATAAAGCATTTATAACTCCTTCAATAGGATGTGGAAAATACCAGCAGTAAGAGGACATACACTTTATTACGCCAGTTAGAAGTTATTTATATAACCCCAATCCTCAAATTTCCAATTTCTTTTTTTTCCTATAAGAAAAAAGGATAAAAGGGAAAGCAGTAGTAGTCAATTTTTGGAGTCTTTCCCGTACATTACTGGATTAGAAAGACAAGGCAATTCAGAAGCAGAGAAGTACTTTTTTTCTTTCAGTCCTGTCATACATTTCTTCTTTCCTCTTTTCTTCCAGCCTCCCACTCCCCCACCTCCTTCAAATCCTTCTCATTTTTCCAAAGCTTCTCTCTCAATCTCTGACTATATTCCCCTATGACACTTGATTGTGCTCTGTCTCTGGCCTGCTATTTACTCCCAGTAGGAAGAATAAATTGCACCTTATTCTTCACTAACTCCTTGAGCRGGTCATCTGCATCTCAAAATACAGGTCGTTTGTCTTTTCCCACCAGAAGGGGTAAGAGAACAACCTAGGAAACGGAACGGACCACGTGAAAAGAGCACAAGCAGAAGTCAAGCGCCCCGGAGTAGCGAGTGAACTGGACTGAGCGACCTAACGCGCACCCAGAGCACGGGGAAAGGCGCAGAGGCGGAGCGAGGTGTTCTACTTGGCACAGACAACCGCGAAATCATGGCAGGCGGGCTTGGATTTCTGCACCGAGGTACGAGGACTTTACAAGCGTGCTGCCACTCCGTAGAGGACATGGGAAGACCTGACAAAGAAAAATTTGCAGGTTTTTCCAATCCTCACCACTTAACGAACCCTTACCTTTCAAGGGTGGAAGCCACAGGAGCTTATTTCATCACTGATTTTGTTACAATTCTGCAGGAAGCTAAAAAGTTACAAAAAGAGGAGTCCTAGCCTGACTATTAATGCAGATCTTTGTGGAAAATACCAGACATCAGTTTTCAAGACAATACAGAAACATTTATGAAGGATGGATGATTGCTGTTGTGCCTGTATAGTATGGCTGGCATCWGGAACTATGAAAATAATATTTTTCAGGTACAAAATAGCAGGGTCTTTCTCTTGCCATGAAAACTGTCTGCTTCTTTGTATCACACCTTCTAATGATTATTTTGCTGGCTGAGAGGGATTTGATAAGCTCCAAATAATTCTAGTTGTCTATGATATCCAAAAGCAAAACTTCAGGAAGCCAATTTCTACAAAGCAGAGAAATAAATCCCTCTCTCCTCTGCTTGCATTTTCCAATCCTATCCCAGCGACTTTTCTCTGACTAATGCATTTGCAAAGCTTCTTACATTAGGCTGTGTCCATTTTTCTTTCTGAAGTGGCGACTCTGCAGGTCGTCTTATCTAATTTAGAGTCTAAAGTAGACATGTATTTTGTGCATAATTTTCTCTGTTTGTTTGCTGCCAGACAGTTTGAGGCTTACGCTGTGCCTACAGGACAGAAGAAACGCCTCCTGGACCCTGATAGCCATAAAATCATTTCCCATTTTTTTTGGTATTCTCCCCCCCCTCAAAATAGAGTTTTCCCTAATATTTCACATCTTCCCGTACTAAATCTTCCTTTGTTCATGAATCAAACTGGAAGGAAGCTTTTCGTTCTYTATTTAAGCTATTAGAGTAACAGATCAGTTTGTGAGCTTTCTCACTCACATCGCTTTCCTACTCAGTTTTTATTTTCAATCTTCATTTTTCCTTTAAAATGCCACCCTGAGTACTTACGCTTTATAAGAGCAATCCATACTTCCATAATTACATAAAATAGCTGCTAGTATATTATGTAGCCTTACCACAAATGTAATTATTTTTCCCACCTAACTTAGTTTTATGTAATTTTAACCTATCCTTTCTTCAATAAGGACAATGAATTGGTGCCAAAGATTCTAGACAGAGTAACAAATATTTTATCAATCAATATTGCTCTCTTGGTGCTCAGATGTTACTTGGATAGACAGCAGTGTTTTAAAATATCTGTTAGCTAATTCTACTTTTTGACCGACAGATAGCTTTAGAAATATCTACATCGATACACACAAGATGCTCACAAAAYAGATTTCAAATACCAGATGATACAAGCAGTATTGCTGAAAAATCTGCCTAAAAGCTGCATGGCCAAGAGTTTGTGCAACACTTGTGAATCCTGTTTCTGGTTTTGATCAGATTTTTCATTTTCTAAACAGGAAATCCACATATAAATATTTAAGGTGGAACTGTATACCTTTTATTCCATCGGTGTTTGCAGACAGAAAGAAACCCCTATCTCAGATGCATTCTGACCACATTGCCACTACAATGTGAAACTATTTGTTTTGCTAGTTCATAGACAGCAGGCTATAAGAYAGAAAACAGGCACCTCGAAAAAGCAAATGTAAGTATGAAATATTGAAAGCAGGAATTAGAGCATGGAGCTGGAAACCTAAGCTTCTCACCCCAAGTAAGTTCGTTCTGAATAGGATTCACGTCATTCAAGCACAAATTAAAACCGATGGCCACAGTGCCTATTTGAGGAACAAGTAACTTAAATCCACAAAACCTGAGGAAAATTCCTGCAAATATTCAGAAGAAAATACCGAACTGGAGGAACTGTAACCTGAAAAAAAGATAAGTAGCAGCAGAAGCTCTCACTCTATAAACTACATATTTACTATACAAAGATCTGTGGTAAAGCTGATGTTTGTAAAGGTACTGTGCACTGAGAACAGAGATGGACATCTGTTAACTTTCAGTTTGAGAATGTAAGAGTACAAATGAGAGAGCAGAAATTTTTCACATCTAGCTACCCAGCGTTACCTGTTAAAATACTGGGCTGGCCTAAAATGGAAGAGCAGCTGTGGAGTTTATGAACAYAAATGGCTGACAAGAATGAAAAACTAAGAAAAGCATCTGACTTTCTATAAGGTTCTGACTCCTATATCTCACCACTGACACAAGGCAATTTTCTTCTTCTGTCAGTACTTGCATCAAATGCTTTTAAATAATCTGTTTTTTTAAATATCCAAAATATTTTTCTCCTTTATGAAAAGAGTACTTTGCTATTATACAAAGCTTTAGAAACAAAATGCATACTGGCTGTACAATGCATCAGCCAGCCCCAGARATATATATCCCATAAGACGTATAACCTTAAGGACAGCTTTTGGATAGATGATGCGTAACTGCCACTGTTGCAAATTTACAGTATTTTCTAGTCCTCAAATTTCWTCTAGAAAAGACAGACTTCAATCAGAATATGGACCAGGCTGATTGAAGTATTCAAATGGGGGGGTACTAGAAATACCCCCTAGAATACTTATGCTCAAGATTTCTGGCAGCAGAATCCTTCCCATTCCCCAATTACTTTCCTTAAGGGTTTCACTTCAGAGCCCCCCAGGTCACTGCTGTGGCACCAAATCCCCAGCCCCGCTCTCCCCCCAGCTATTCCGACAGGCACCTGCCCCGGCTGCCAAGTGCAGCTCTGCTCGGCGGCTGCCCGAGCCTGGTGCCTCGCCTGGCCCTTCAGAGCAAACCCTKGCCAGGGCTCAGCGATGGGAGCGGGAGAGTGCTGCACTTATGAAAACATCAGTAAAGGGGAAGAGACCATGTCTAGGAAAGAGAGGACTTGAGAGTCGCACAGACTACTACTACTGTGACTCAGGTTCAGCAATATATACCCAGAACTTGCAATGGCCAATATTAATACTTTTTTTTTTTTTCTTCCAAACAATCCTGGATCATAACAAAGGTGGCTGGTGTCTCCAAAACAAATCAATGCTGCCTCAAGACCATCAGACTTCAAAGTTACCATAATCTCTTTGGATTCAATGTGGGAGAACTTGAAAATACTTCACACAATCAATTCAAACTTTGAAAGACAGAGATAATCTTTTCCAAGTTCCAGAAAAGCTCCAGGTTCCAGCTAACAGCTTAAATCCAACAGTTTTCCCTCCTAAACATCGGCTGCACATCTTGTTATTTCCTGTGACTGACTGGTTTTATTTTCAGTTCTTTTGCTCCTATTCCAGTACTTCTAAAGCTGCTTTTATTCCCTGTGTGATACCATCAGATGTTCGAGATTTAAAGTCTCTGTCAGGAAAAGAAAAAAAAAAGAAAGAAAGAAAAGAGAAAAAAAAACAACCAGGTTTTCCATCTTTCTCAAACCTGATACGTACCAACTTGCGGTCAACAAAAGACCCGTCAGGAGCTCCATTCTCAAACACAGTGATAAGCTTAGCCTTCTGCGTGTGCTTCTAAGCCACTTCCCACAGGGCCCCCACAAATGCTTCTTTATTAAATCTGGATTCGAGATCATGGTCTTTTTATCCGCAGGCTGCAACGTACTTCAGAATCTCTAATGCTGGCATCTTCGGTTATCAGTTGAGTGACRATATACAAAATCGCAAATATGCTGATTACAGAATTGTGAGCATTTTATATATGGAGCATAGATGGGCAGATAGAAATTTCACCCACTTACAGAAAGTTATGAGTACCTGTGCTAAAAAGATTTAGGGGGTTTCAGCATTTTATTTAAAATAATGAAACTTTGCACCTGAACCCTATGATTAGTTAAATCTCCATGAACTCAGGAAGTGTTTACTTGYGTGATGGCTTGTGTCAAGTCTGCAAGTTTCAGAATTATTTATTTTACATAYTACAGCCCAATTAGATACTTCACTGATATTCATGCACATCTTAGATCTGGAGCATATTTTTGTGCCTCACATTTCATATATTTTTCTAAATAGCTTGCAATTTGAGNTTTTTTTTTTTTTTTTTTGGTGCTAGCAGCAGTATTTACAATTGCATCGGGAGAAGAAATATAAAAGGGTGCATCTAATCTATACAGTCCATTTCCCTTCCATTAGAGGCCATCCTCTTCCTAAAATCAAATTAAATGGCATTATGCATTAGCAGCAAGTAATCAAATTGTATTTTATTTTACCAGAAAGACTACTTTGTTGGCCTTTTTATTTTGGTTAAAAAACAACAACAGGTATGTACATAAAGAAATTCACCAGTCATGTACTTTATTTATAAAAAGTTCAATTGCATTATAAATAAGTCAAATATATCAGAATTAAATTTAAACTGCTATTTAATTTTCTTCCTTTTCCCTTAAAGACATCCTTGTAAGATGTGTACTGTTTTCTACTCTTACAGCCATTTTTCAATTATTATGTAAGAAATACAAACAATTCTTTTATCGAAGTTATTTTTGTGTGCCTGTTTGTACAGGCACGTGCACACACATGGCTGCTGGCAAAACCCTTTACATAAGATCACAAAGTGACTTTGTGTAGCTATGAAGTCATTGAATCTTCTAGCCTCTTGTACAAAACCCATGCAAAACCTCACCAACCATAAATCATAAGCTGATAAAATATGAATTACAGGAGGAACAGAGACCTCTGAAAGGGTTTCCTTTAGTTTGCARTCCCTGTTAGTTCCAGGGCCTGCTTATCTATTTATTGATTAAAGAACAAGATAGATTTCTTTTTCCTTCCTCTTTTTCTTACTAATAACATTTGATCAGAGTCCTCATTTAACTTTCCTTCTTTAATTACCTGACAAGGACACAGCATGGCAAAGAAAGCAAATTCTGTTTACATAAAAATTGATGAAACATGTCTAAGAAAAATAAAAGAGTTGATTTGCCTCTAAGCTACCTAAAAGGAACAAAAGATATCACTTAAATAGCCAAAGAGAAATCAGTGGTTTTATAATTTATTTCAGTGACAGAGACAGCATCATTTTACGGGTGTACGGGCCAGAGTTTAAAAATAGATACTTCARTCCAAAATTTTGATCTAGTAATCCAAACTAGGGTGCTAGGTTAGTAGCTATTGAAATGAACTTCCTAAGAACCTCTCTGATGACTAAAAATTTGCTATAAGCCTGTTTTTCTGTTTTCTCAGCGTACGCAAGAACTGCCTGGATCGACACAGTTCCGCGGGGATCGAGACCCCCAGAGCCCCCAGCAGAGCTCACAGGGGCGCTCCAAGGGCTCCTCACCGCACCACGGCCACCAAACGCAACACAGCAACACACAGCAGACGCTCTCCTGCTCCTGTATAAACGCAAGTTAGCCAACATGCAGAAATCGAAGAAAAGGCAATGCAGTRCTACAGAGGTTGTTCTGTTCCCAGTTCTTCCAGGAAGAGCGAACTGATAGCGAGGGTTACACTCCACTGCCGTTTCCCACTCCGTGGGTCAGAGGAGGTGCAAATCCGTACTTCTAGGGAAATACCAGGGTTTCAACTGCACGGCCAGACGGGTACAGGAGAATATTTTAAATACATTACACTTGGGATTATTGCATCAGGTCAGCAACCAACTGCAGTAAGCTAATTATACCACGCAACCTTTCACAGAAAGTACCCGTAAGTACTGGGATCTCCTCAGCCAGAAAGCTGGTTGTCCRTTTTCTACGGCAGCGACGCTAGCAGCAGAGCTTAGAGGGCACRGACCTCTACCCTGTACTGCTGCTCAGACGTAGGGAGCTTTCTGTTTTGTTTCTAAGGTAGWCACAAAACCAAGAATTTGTAGTCTACTATCGTGAAAATATAGCAAGAGTTAAGAGGCTTTAAAAATTTTGGTTGTACATAAAAATTATTTTTGCCTCTCTTCTCCATTTAAAAAGTAATGTCAAGACCTTGGCAGAACACAGTAAGATGCAAGTTTATATGCTGTAGAGCTAAGCTGTCTTTTATAGTATATATTCTATTAAAAAAGTAATAGAATCATAAATCTGGACTATAAGTAAATAATATCAATACCTTCAAATTACTGAAGAGTTTTAGAAGTCTGCAATACAGAATCATTATCTCTAACAAATACTGTTCAGACCGACTTTTTTCCCCTTTTTTTCAAGTCTCTAAACAGGCTAACACCATGGAAGATATTTATCAGTTACAAAACAGCTATAAAAATGAGTAGAAGCATCCAAAACGTGCATTTAAAAAAACCCCATCTATATTTCTTTTTCCACAGTAAATCAAGAATTTCTTTTTTGTAGAATTTGATTTCTTTGACAGTTTCTCTTTGTTGTACTGACAACCCTGCAGCTACAAATTTATGGACACTTTTTTATTAAACTCACATTAAACATGTTGTAATCAGAAGTAGCATCATTGGTTCAGTATGTATAGTTAACAAATAAGCAAGTATATGGCACCAAACGAGGGAGAACTGCAAATCAAGAAATCCTGTCAAAGTTTTTCTGAAAGATTCTTGACATTTTAAAAAGGTAAAATGATCCCACTTGACTTATTAAAAAAAATAAAAATACATAAATTAAAAGCTACTCAGAAACTAATTTTTTTAATAGAAAACTCTTCAAGACTGACCAAACTGAGTCCTTGATGTCAATTTYTGAATTTCTGAATATACAAAAATTACTTACCTTTTAGCTTCAAAAAAAGTGGAGGAAGAGGGAAAATCTCCATCCTCTACAGCAGTAATAAAACTGTTTCTGGYCTCTCGTACATTGTGGTGCAGGCAGAGGTCTTTGGTTTATAAAGACAACAGTAACTTTTCTGTTTACATCATTACAGAGGGAAAAAACAAAACACTTCTGTCGTATCTGAGCTGTCCCAGAATCACCACAATAAAAGGAACACAGAGCTGAAGTTCCACTCATCCCACTTCATTAGCCAACATAAAATTTTGATTCCTCCTMTGTTCTCAGACAAGTTGATAAAAAGCTGTATTATTAGATTTTTTTTCCTTCCTCTTCTTGCTGTTGACTGATAATTTCACGTTTCAAACTGTAGTACAAATTTAAAAGAGACATAGTCCCCACTAGTTGATATTTTAATATTGGGTCACAGATAGATACACAGTTCTTGAAGATCTGTTCATATGCCCACTTACTGAGGTCTAAGTATTATATTAAAAGGCAGATACACTAGGGTCAGGATTTGTTTTCATATTCTCCTTTCTATTCATAAAATCATTTGACCATTGAACCATTTTCACTAACCATGTTTGTTTTCTATTAAAAAAACATAGGGTTCCAATACAATTAATGCTTGTGATATGAGGCTATTTCTATTCTAATATAGTATATCAACAGTATAATCATTTTTCCATAAAAGTATYTTCCATTAAATAATAAAAAATAGTTCCTATGTATTTAGCCTCTTAATGAAGTCCTTGAGACTACAAAAGTGATKAAATGAATAAAAGCATTTCTTTCTTACACTTGGGCAAAGTAATTGTACTACTTATTTCATAAAATATTTCACATGGTTTTAAAAAGGCGCAGATAGACTGAGTACGGTCAAAAATCATCCTTCATTTACTGTAACCTGAATACTGTTGGACTTCAACAGCAGTCTGACCAACACAAAAATAACACTTTAAAATTTAACTTTTGTTTCAGAATAATTATTCTGAAACAAGTAGATTGTTTGTTAAGAAGTTTAAACACAAGTTCTGTTATTTAAACATTCTAATTTTTAGGCAATATTGAAGCAACAAACTCATTTTTTAAAATGTAAGTTGTTAAAAAAATATTTGATAGTGCATTAAACAGAAGGGGAATCAAAAAAATAAAATGAATCTGCAATCCACCACTACCAGTTTAAAATAGTATGTAACACATTACTTGTATGATTATCAGGCAGTTTAATATTATAAATGATAAAATGTAACAAGACCTAGTAAAAATCAGATTTTTCCTTCTTTTAAAAAATTTTTTCCRTGTGCTTAAGACAAATACAAATGCTGTTTCTAACTTCAGAACTATGAGAAGGATCCTTAAATAACCCCCACTGAGATGAGTATTAGGTTTTATAGACATTATTATTAAAATAGAAAAATGTATGGATTTTTTTTTTGAAGTATTTTGGTAATTGCTACTCAGCAAATCAAGTGGATTAGAGGCAAATCCTAAATTAGTTCAAAAGTTCAAAGAAATATAAAACAGGATTATAACACCACTGTGTTAATGTAAGTGATTATTGRTGTACATAGGAAAATACTAAATATATTTAAACAAAATTATACTCTCACTAAGCTAAAGATGAGAATCATATTAAATACAAGTCTTTAGTCCAAATCCACGGTCTTTTATTATGGAAACCTACCACTGACTTCAAATTAAACGTTCCAGCATTTCAGAAACGTCAATTTTCCATTTGCAATAAGAAAATAACAGATACCGTTTGAAATAAAAGATAGGCCAAAATATAAAACAGTAATAGATTTGTTTGCTGGGTTTTGGTTTTATCAAAATGTAGAAACAAACYGTAATGATCTTGATGTGCCCATCTGGTCTACATTTAATTATTTATTTGCACTTCATATCAGTTCAGAGCTTCAAACAAAAAAMTAGAAGTTATAATTTCAATAACGTTTTTGCAGCGGGGCGGCTCACTGAAGTGGTGCCTAGTGCACCGTTTTTAGCACGTGGGTCACGCACACCGAAGGAATAGAGCTTTATGTTATTTTTTTAAAAGATCGTAYAAAAGAGCAAGCGTGTTCAAGCGTCACAGGAGAACGGAATCCAGATCTTGGGTCACACAAGAGCTGAGCTCTGAAACGCGGATCCCCAACAGAGTAAATACATCGAGCGAACAAGCAAGAGCCCGAAACCATGCTTTGGACACCACAAACAGAAAGAGGCTGTGGCCATTTAAGTTCTTGTTATACCACGGGTGTATTTTGTCCGAGCGCACCTCATTTCTGAGCCCTGGGAGCAAGGTGCCACCCCCTGCGTTTCTTCCAGGGATGAACCGCGGCACCTCTCCGGCTCTGGGAGGGGGCACGTTACAGCTGACGAACTCCTGCCTGAAGCTCATCGTCATCATAAAAACACACTGTTAAAGCGCCCCTCAGAAGAAATTAAATGAAAGCAGCAGTAACCGCGGATGCCCATCTGCGACGAGGCAAACCCGGAGCRCAGCCCGCCTCTCGCTTCCGCATTTAGCGCGGCCACCTGAGAAGAAGCTGTGTGCARATCACAGCCTTCCGCTCTCTGCGGCTCGATGCTTCACAAGCGCACCTACATCGAGCTACCTCCAGCCAGCTATTAGACTACATTAGTTTTAAGGAACAGGTTAAGGGCGACAGTCCACTATCTAGCAGGAGCAAAAAAAAATCGTTGGAAAATTTGACTTATCTCATTGCTCAGAGAGAAAATCTTTTATTATGTACTGCAGGATAAAAGATTTGCAAGTATCTGTTATTTGAGAAATAAGCTATTGCTGCAATTTATCTCACTGTATGGGGCTTGAAAGATGCACAGTGGTACTCCACGCTAACTTTTAAAGAGAACTGCATGGAATTTTCATGACATTGGGAGTATTCTTTAAACTTACGCAGAGAAAATTGATTTTTTATATAGTTATGAATTACATATGGTGCTGCAAAATTGTTCAAAAGGCTCTTCTTTGCTTCAGTGGTTATGATTACTTCTAACAAAATTCTAATTTGACTTCTTAATCACAATGATTTATAATGATTACTCCAGACGGAAGACTAAAATATCTATTTAGTCCTTGAACACTGTTACCTGAGCTAAAGGAGCTTTCCTTTGTTAGGCACCCAGTCCCAAAATATACTTGTGTATACACATACAGCTCTCCCTACTTCAACAGTCCTATTGGTTTCTATGTCAACAGGATTCCTCATGCAAATAGTATGATGCATGAATAGGTGCAATAAGTAGTCTAAAACAAAACTTAATTTACAAGGGCATAAAAAACCCTCCAGGAACATATTAAAAAGTTGAAAAAATGWCCTTATGAAAGCTCTATGATCTATAATTTATTGTCCTAGTCAGATGGAAAGGTGCAGAGCTTCTGAAACTCACAAAAGACTCTAGATCTTCACTGCACACTCCGACATAAACTCTAAAGCTATTTAAATAGCAGACGGGGTAATAAGGCGCACTCTGTACTGCTCCTTTGTTAGGCCACATAAAACTCTAATTGACCCCCGCCGCCAGAATAAGCTTTTCGACGATCCTTATAATTACTTGAATTTCTATAAAGTAAGAAATATTTAACCCGCTTCAGAATTCTCAAAGAATGAATACTTCAATATTAAACYCAAAGGAAAACATTTAACTAACTGCCAGAGATTTTGCCAAAGGAAGGAAGTATTGTTAATCCAAACAACAGGGTATAGATCCCTTATCCCTTACCGCCTACTCATCAGGTAATTAGTACTTACAGTCTACTGGAGTGAAATTCGCAGCTCATCCATAGAAAAAGAAATCCAAAACTAAACAAAGCACCCTAAAACTCTGCACTAAACATCAGCAATGCCGCTGATCTATTTCCTTAAGAGCAGGGTCATGAAGGCTTAAAAATTAGAACATAAAATACGTTAGAAAATACTTCTATGGAAAGAAAAAAAAACAAATTTAGAAGAAAGCAATCTTTACCTTTTATACGTATATATTACACACACATACACACAAACACACCGAGGACAAAAACATGCCTTCAGGCCCCCATCTTGAAAAAGATGATCTGTATGCCTAACTATCAGCCTGAACAAGGTTCTCAGTGTGACTACTGTTTGCATTAACTGGGCCATTAAAAGTGAGCGAAATAGAAGAAAATGTGCATGGAATAGGAAAATGCAATATGGAAAACCCAGTTCCGAGAAGAAGTCAAATACAGGACGCTTGGAATTCAGCTAATACYGGAGCAATTTAGAGTTATTTTGAAGGATACAAAGAAAGTTATTAACCTAAATGGTTATCAAGGAAGGAAGAAATTGTATAACGAGTTATGCACATAGAGAACATCTTTCTGACTTGAAAAATATATTCACCACTCATTCCATTCTCTCTATCTATACGTAGCAGGTTTATCCTACAAACAACGTGTTTCCTCTCCCAGCAACACTGGGCAAAATAGATGGCATTTTAAAAGTAATATCAGATTCAGAAAACTCCCGAAGACTAAAATTAAGAAGCATGCAGTTTTAGCAAGTTCATCGAGTATTAGTGAGAATTGCTACTGCAAGTGAGAAGCCAAAAGAAAACATTGTTTTGTGAGGAAATGCACAGAATGTGTTTGCTCTTTATGATTTACATGACAAATGCTAGATTTTGTAGAGAAAACTCAAGAGATTCATGGGATTTACCTGTATCATTCAGTAAGAAGAACCAATCTCCTGATAATCAAAATATTCTGTTTTAAGATATAAAGCATAGGTAGTATGTACTATGAAAACAGAGTTAACCAGTATTTTGGAAAACTCTTTTAACCTGGCTAGTGAATTCCAAAAATAAAAAAGCCCCCAACCAACGCACAGCTATGTTTTGTCTTCCAATAGTGGACCTTGACTCAATATAAACACTATCTTATGCCTTCAGACATCTATTTTTAAAGCTATTATTCTATAAAGTTTTTAAATAAAACTGTACTATTGAATTATAGTTTGCTAAAACTCATTTTTGGTTCAGCAAAACCTCTCAGAGAAGAAAAGCCTCTCAAAAAAATTGTGTCCTCCGAGACACTAAATATATCAATAAATGATGAAAAGAGGCAAGGTCAAGAAAGTAAGAAAGCACAGAATACCCACAATTTGGGAAAAAAAAAAAAGGCTAACTATCTAGAGACTTTTTGTTCAGTATTCAGAATCTTAAAGGTATCAGTAAAATACTACAGTTTATATCAGGCCCTCGTGCCAAGTATTTTGTCTGAAAAGCTTTGTGCAATTAATTAATAGGTAAAAAACAGATAATTTTATGTTTGGGAAAAATCCAGAAGCATCAGGCAAAGTTATACAAGACAGCTACCAAGACACCTGCCACCTTCCACAGGTTACAATGCAGGAGTCACTATGAGATACACACAGCCCAAACTACACTTCTAATAATTCACATTTGGATGCTTTAATCTCTCAGAAAATATATTAAATGAGTTCTTAGAGCAGAGTTATAGAAGATCCTGGTTTAGACACTTCCTTTCAAACATTTCTGAAAATGTTTTTTTCACCCTCCTCTTAGTGGAAGCCTATGATTTAAATCTTAACTTGAAATTATTTTCTCCATTGGCAGGCAAGAACACCACTGGACTCTTTTTTTTTTTTTAAGCTGTTAAGGGAGCCAGAGGTTTTTAAATTCTTTGTAAGCTTATGTGTAAAACTGTGGCAGGATCAGACCTCAAAAACATCTACTCCTATTTCATAGGCTATTTTCATCAAATCTTTTCATCTTTGAGCACAAAGTCTCCCTTTTGTGCTTCAGGGTACTCAAGACTATGCACCATTACCAACTTTATAAGTAATATTTTTACTTGTAAAAGTATTTCTTAAAACAAACTCCCAACACTCAGGAAATCAATAAAACCCAGAATTAGAGCATAAAATTGAAGAGACAGTTACACAATCCTGTGTGAGATTGCTGCCCTAGCTCACTGCTATACATCTTCACATCAGCCTAATTCATTTGACACACAGTCTCCCCGCAGCTGAGAAAGTCTGGCTTTCTTACCAGTTCTTAGTAAAAGATTAAATACAAAACCCCCTATGTTTAAGTAATGTTAAGGTTGTGACACAAATCAACAAAAGGCAGGAAATTCAAAGATAACACTGACACTCCATGCTTAATTCATGATTGTTTAACAAAAGCGCAAAGCGATGCGAGGAGCTCCCAGCAGCTTCGACTTCAGCCTGTCGGTGCTCCGGAGCAAACAGGTGCTTCCCGCGGAGATGGTACCGAGTCAGGCTCTCCCATCCATCTACATAAATGCTAGTCATTACTTCGCCGTTAGCAAAATAGTAGGTTTAAAGATGCTTTCGTATTTAACATCCTAATGCGCTACGATTTTCATGAGAGTCATTACTAGATAGACGGGCTTTCTATAAAGTGACCCTTGATAATCATAAATATATCACTATCCTATAAACTTTTCAGAAGTAAACAAAATATTTGAACCATTATTTAGCATTAGACATAAAAATTAGACCAAATAAAAAAGCTGTTCTACAATGTAACATAAAACTTTACTGTTAAGCCAAAGTATTTGAAGGATTTTTTAGTTATATGCATATACACACATTCACCTATTTTACCCTGAAATAAATGGCTTTGTGATTTACATGCCTGAATACATGTTATATACAGCATACTCATATACCTGTATCAGTGGACATCAACATATACCAACAAAACTTTAACCTAAGACAAAATCTTAACCTGAGAAGTTTTTAACTTAGAAGAGACTTCAAGAGTGGACTTACATACTCCAAAAGGTTTATACTGGATATCTTACAACAGCCTTAACTGTGCAAAATAGAGCACTATATTTATTGTTTTCTTCGCAAGTTAGCAACTTTTAACCCATGCATACTTCTTCTTTGAACCCCTCTTTTCTCTCTCTCTCTCTCTTTTTTTTTTTTTTTAATACAAAGAAAAATTTTTCATGGCGGCAAAACAACAGAGAAAATAATGCTACCTGCTACAGTATCACAAGCATAACGGACTATGCTGATCTTTAAGGTTTCAAAATAAGAATCAGAATTTTAGGATGCTTTTAAAATACTAATTACATGAACATTCCTATATTTTTCTTACCATTATGAAAAAAACAAATACAACAAAAGGAATAAAACAACAAACTTCACTTTTCATAGCCTTCTTTAGGGTACACACAATTGTCTCACATATATATCCCTATAGTATTAATTGTGAGACAGCAATTACAGCTTTGTCAGCAGTAATGTTTCCATTACTGTCTGGTATCTCAAATTAGTTCACATTGTTCTAGTAATTTAATGCTTTTTCCAGTTGAATTCCTAAACACTCATGGTCTTGTCCTCACCAACCGAATTCCATCTGGGTAACTGCTATAGCATCAAACACACTGCAGAACATTTTTGGAGAAGGCTTTTGAAATCATACATCTGTTAGCCCCTCAAGCTGTAAGGATCTGGTTACCAGGCCTAGGYATGTTTGTAAAAGCCCCAGTGAAAACGTATACAGTAACAATTGAAAGTTGCATGTTTGCATTTAGTCTCCAAAGCAAGCATGATTATGTGTTTAATATATCCATGTACACAAAATACGCATATTCATATACTCAAGAGGATCGAGCAGCTCAAACAAAGAACCAGCACTACATATAGCTGCACACTCCCCTCCCCCCCATCACCACCTCCCACAGTTTTGGGCACTATAACACCGCACAAACAGTCCAGCTAACACATTGATACAGCTACCCACTTTGTGAGACCGATGCAAATAATAACAGAGCATGTTTCTACTGATAAAGTCTTACCCATTTCCTGGTAAAGCCCAAAGAACTCCACAAGACTTTGTAAGGCAATAGGAAACCACTTCAATTATCTCCCAAGAAATCAGGCTTACGGCTCTCAGCTGATTTCCTCTACTTGCCACAAGCACAAAGGTGCAGAGGACACCTCTGATCGCTCCTTTCCCTCCCTTCCCAAATTGCTCCCTGCAGCTGTAACTCTGGAGAGTACTGATAAATCTCCTTCTCCTATAAAGCTATACAGAGCTTTGAAGAAGTGAGGTATCTTCTTTTATAGAAGACATTCAGCAAACAAACTGAACTCACAGCACTATAAGGGGCTCACTTCCGCCTAGATATCAGGAAATAAATGAGAGAAGGATAAAGAAAAYGGAGAACAGGGTGAAGTCTGGCTCCACCTTGTAACACTTGTGTTAACCTAATTAATAGTCACTTACTAGCACATCTTTAACTACCTAAGGCAGAGTTTTGACTTCCTTACAAATCCAGAGAATTCCCCTCTTTGAACTTCCATTAACTGCTTTACCAGYTCACTAGTCCACCAAATTCACAAATTGTGTGAAGACTCTTATCTTTGCTGGGGGTTAGTGAGACAAGAAAACCTACATTTTCAGCTTTGGGAGCATCTATTCTGTACACGCAATTACAAACAACTGCAGAATAGAGAACACTGGGCCCATCCGTCCTCTTCTCTGCCAGGTCCTAGAGCTCCTGCAAGTTTTAAAGGCTTTTTATCCAAACAGCACGGGCATGACGCAAGCTGATCTCTGCAGAGCAAATACGCCCTGAATGCACCCATGCAAACCCCAGGGAAGTGCAAAATCTGAAGAGGAAAACATATGAACAAGTTTGTGACCACTGGAAAGGTAGTTTATCACATAGTATCTAGAAATGCACATACATTCTTGGATTTGCTCTCAAATGGTCTCCAGGATGATTTGAAAGGCACTCTACCTAGTCAGCCCAGTAACAGTCAATTCTAAATGGCAGTACATATACATATTGGCTTTCATATTTCCAAGCAGAAATATTTTTAAGCATGCGAAACACCTTTTACTTTTACTATTTTTATGAAAATCTTTATCTGTATATTCCCAATAGCTTTCTAAGAATCCCTATACAAAGCTAGCAAAGATCAATCTTGACAAAAAGAAACAGGTATATTACATACCATAGTCAGTGATCTTACAGGATACTAAATACAGCTCCTTCAGGTTCTGGCCTTCTTTAGCGATCACCTCCACACATCTGGAATACACATACAGTAAAAYTTTAAGTTAAAGGAAAATAGATAACCTTTAATTAGTAAAAGCTCAGTCACAAGTGTAATGTACTGTATATCAATTTCCTCATTTTGTAAATTATTCTATAGAATTCATTGAAAATACATATGGCTACAGGTACACACATTAATGACTAAGCTAGAGGAATGTCTAACTTTAAATTGAATACTTTTATATCAATATTCCTCTAATACATAATTCTTTGAATATTAGTTACTTGATATATAGACAGASAAGTCCTTCGAAAATAATACAAATGCTAATTTGTATTTCTGTATTACTGTATAACTTTGGAAGATTTCTCTTGCCAGATTTAAGCTGTGAGATATTTTTTTGGATAAAAAAACAAACACATTGTAATGTGGACAGAAGATAAGAAAATGCAATTTTAAATTCATGTTTCTGTTTCCTCAATGGTTACTGCGGAAGTCAGCATTCATCAAGTCGTGACATGCTACATGCCATTTGTGTTCCAATTTGTCGCTATAGAAGCTTATACAGATGAGAATACAGCTCATACGGCTTCCTTGTCACAATTATGATGAATTTGCAATTAATCATATGTTTTATCTGTGAATCCCTGCGTCTGATTTCTTGTAAGTATGAAAGTTAATATGAAAACAAAAACTGTCTTGTAAAATAGGTGTTTTAATACATTTGTGACCAAGTCTAAATTAATGTGTTGTTTACAATTGTTATATATTTACAACTGCATTATTTAAACAGTATCACTCATAAAAATATATTTTTTGAAGTGTACTTTTTGTTCCAACAATGTAAAATGAATCACTTGATCATTAGATCAGCTAATGTGACTATTTTGCAAGTCTGTACAGAGAGACATTTTAAAAAGTGGATTTTAATAGAATAAATCATAGTAATTTTTCTTTTGATCTAATACACTTCTCTYTAATTTTCAGATCACTTACCCAATCATCTACTCTGGCTCTTAAATCAATTCTTCTGCATTACACAAAATTAAATTATTTGCTAATTTTGAATAAAAATTAGGTACTGCTGAATTGTTGTAACTTGGAAAATACACCTACTCCCTCAGGAACCCTTTTCCTCTACTTACCACCGCCAATAGATTATCCTCAGTCTGATACAATTGTTGATGCTGACAATTTTGGTTTTTAACCTAATTTTTAAAGTACAATAGTATAGTATAAAGTATAAAAGCATAGTACAATAACTGAATCATAACCTTATTCTAAAATCCAGAACCAAAAATTGCTACTAATAATAAAATACAATGATGCTAAAAGAACACTTTCATCTCGGTTTCTTTATCATTGTTACAACATCATCAATTTTCAACAGAWCTTTGAAAATTGTGTGAACCTCAGATTTAGAGTATTTTCGCAATGCTTGTCCTCCAGAAGAAGGCCTTCTTAATTTATGCATTAAAGAGAAATGTTTTAACACTGTAAAGCTGAAAGAAAAACACTTAGAGGAGGCTAAACCTCCCGCTTCATACTTGTTTCAGCGCTCAGCTTCTCTGCTAAGACAATCAGCAAGCATGACAAATATTTTTCCTCTAAAAGTTACACCAAGACTATAGTATTTAATATAAACTACTGAAAAAGCTATTCAGTTTCATCAGGTTATTTTCATACAAATCAGATAAGATTTAGAGCATTAAACACGCTCTACAAAGGGCRCACAAAGTCTCTGTGATCCTGTAAGATGTCATTTCAAAAGAGGTACTTGTCTTTGTGAACTGGCTTATAACGATCAACTGGGCTTTGAGAAAGACTTTGTATTACTTATTCCAGAACAATAGTTCTTCATACTGAGATTTTATTATTAATGTTAGTAACATGAATAAAAGGGAAATTATTATCCTATATTTTATTAGACACTACATTTATTAGGTTCTGATGCAAATAAGATATAATCAAAAAGTGAACGGACACTGCAATTATGAGAACATTTTATAMGCTATTTATTAATACTTATGGCATATATAATTTAGCAGAGAACAAGATTCTAAAACATTTTTTATTTTGGTTAAAGCTTCTGAGCCTAGAAAAATGTTCAGATGTTTGTATCTAATGACTGCACTTTGTAAGGTTGCGAATTATTTCAAATCATTTTTTGTTTACTGAGAGACAACTAACTCATCARAAATACAATACAGCAATCAGTCTCACACAACACTACTGCAAGATAGTCAGGGCTACGCAAAAGCCTACCTAACCTTCCTTACAATTTCAGTTATATAAAATTTTAATTACATATCGGTCACGGTCAGATTAGTACTCTCCGCGCACAGTCATATCTGCCTGTGCATCCTTCAGGATCTGCGGAGGCCTAAATCTCAGGATCTGCCTCTTTCCCTGGCTTCACACAGGAAGGGAGGAAGGAAGTGGCAGCTTTTGCCCACCATGACATGGTGCCCGGACCTGGCTTCACCGGCCCTGCCAAAGCTACGGGGTGGCGGCGGTGGCGACGGTCCGTTCGCTCGCCCAGCAAGCTCGGTGCTCGGCTGGCGCCCTCGCCTCCTCTCCTGCTGCTGAAGGGCAATGTCACTGTTTTAGTAAAGTCGACTTAGGTTCTACAAACTCAGACAAATACCGCTACATTTTTTTTTTAACTGCTATATATTTAAAAGCTTGCCTTGAAAAGTAAGAGTCTGAAAAAATCCTTCACCTGAAAAGAACTTTAGCTGCTTTCRTTACACAGGAAAAAAGGCAAAAGCTTAGCTTCAGTTGTCTCATTTCTTTGTTTTTGGAAAATATTTAAATCAGCAGCCTCTAAAAGAATGAGGTATTGGCATATTTACTTGAGGGAGAACAAACCTTTAACATAGCTGGARTATTAAATTTATGAATTTCTTTTTCAACCTTCAATAACCTGCAAGAGTCAATCTAATTTCAGTTTTAATTTCTATTATTCCTTTCATAGATCATGCACATGTAAATCAACTTAGAGAGACATATGCAACACTACATGGTCTCACTAGCTTGTGCTGTGTAGAGGGTCATACACAACACACAATTTTTGTTACAAATGATTTCTTTCCAACAAAGGGAAAAATAAGAATAGTTGTRCACTTATTACTTTTACCTTTTAATCTTTGTTAAATATGACAGTAAAGGAAAAGGGTAAAAGAACAAAATGACATTAACCTTTTCTAAAAAGTAAGGATCAAGCCATGTTAATTCTGTTGTCACAATCCATCAAAATTATATCAGATTATTGCCATATATATCTTCTGAAGTCTTTATATTTACAATCTGTCTGTATTGCACAAATCTTGAGTGGTGCATGTGTGCACATCTGTGCGCTTTTTAACAGTATTTATTCTTCTAAGTTTTAAGAATGTTGTAACATTCATTTTAAGATCCTAACCAAAATTTCAGAGTGAAGGAAAAGCCAGGTTTTAAGCATGTCGACATAATATTGGTAAATAAGAGAAGCAAAATTATATTTAAAACAGTATCAAATGACAGAAGTAAAGCGAAGAAAACAGAAAACGGTGCCCTGAAAAACTTGGGGATGAAACCCTATCTGCTGGTCAGTTGATGCTCCTTGGCCAGGATAACAAGAGCTGTGTGCCCTGGCCGAGAGAAGACCAAGACCTTCTATAGTCTCCTTACACCAAGTGACTGAATGGTCTTTTGCCATCTCATCCCGCTAAAGAAAGATGAGCAACATCTAGATGAAGTAGAGAAAGTTACAGGGACACAGATATCTGTCGTTTTTCCTCCAGATGTATGCAAAATGTGCTGCTTCTTCCAGGAAAARGGATATTTTTTACACTTAAAATAACTAAATACYAAAAATGAACCAAGGGTTAAAGAAATAAAACTAAAATTAGACCTTGGATAATAGTTAACAAGTCTGTATCAAAACTGGCCCAAACTATAAYTTATATATATATAATTTTTTAAATGAGCATCATTGTAGACCCATGTAAGACATGAAAAATACCAAAATAGAGAAAAATAAATATGTATTTTAGGAAGGAAATACTTATTCATGCAACTTGGAAATATTAACCAACAAATTCTTATGCCATCTTGCCCAGTTTTCTCTAGATCCACTCAATATTTTATTAAGGCTGTTCTCTGATAGACTCACGTGCAATTCAGTTTTACTCTCGATTCTAAAAGTAAGAAATTAATAACACACACAAGCAAATTTACAGTGCAATTGGCAGCAAGAAAACGTGAAAGAGCATAAATTGCTTTCACAGGAACAGGCCAATCAGACAATATTTYAGAGAACAGGAATATAAGAACACACCTTCCCAATGTTTATATGAATAGAGTTGTAACACTGCAAGTGTTTGTAGACAACTAGACCTTGCTCATCACTGTGATGTTACACATATCAACATCCCAGCACCCCAGAGTTCAGTCATGTTCAGACTCTAACAAACCCCAAATTGCCTATTATAATAATTTCTAAAAACATCTTCCCATTTGAAAAGTTAACAATTTCTCAAAGAAAAAGGTATAACCACAATATTGATAAAATTCCAGCAACTTCTGTCAGGCARTGACTCTCTATATTAAAGAAACCATGGAAATTTTTCTACTACTGTGTATTGCATGTAGTGATCTACCCCACTCGGTCTGTATAAAATGTCCAGAAAGATCAAAGTGCACGCAAAATTACCAGTATAAAGCTTCTCTGCAAAGAAGTCTTCAGAAGTAACATAACTGCATGACGGAAACATACGATATATGTCTACTGGTACCTTCAAATTTAGGCCCATAATCTTGATGGTTCACCTATATAAAACTGTGCAATGAATTCACAAAGGCAGAGTTTCTGACTTTCCATATTTTTAATGCAAATTGGAAGAGGTTAAAAATAATCAAAAAAATCACTAATTAGAAAACGAATCATTCAACATGTCAACTGCTTTTTCCTTTCTTAGTCAACTGATTCCTAAATTCKTTGACTTAGTGAAGGTTTAAGGTTAATGAATTAAAGTGTGTAAGCTTCCAGCTATCAAAAAAAAAAAAAAATCAAAAGGACTTGAATTATGGAAAATAAATTGTCTTTCCTATATACATATACCATTTTTATGCTTTTGGTCTAACTCTAAAAGCATTGGAACATGGTATTAGTGACAACTGAAAGGAACTAATGAGAAAATATGACTACAGTACTTGCAGGAAAAGTGGTCCTAGGAGACCTTGTTACTGTTTGAGATGCTCTTCAGCCCTGAGTGAAGCTAATTGGGGTTGCCATACACTGGTTAAGAGATCACATTTTAAAGGAATGAGTCTCAATCACCTTTGAGGTGTGAAAGGAAATGGTACCATTAGAGACACATTAATACACTCACCGGTAAGATTCAAAGCGACCATCAAACTGTGTACAGCAAGGCTTTTTTTTGCATTTGACTGTCATACATTTCTCTCTAAGCAGAAAACTGAACACTTTCCTATCCTTCAAAACATAACAAAGACCACCACTGGGAAGCAAAGGGAAATTAGGAAAGAATAAAACTAAAATATAAAGTAGGAAAACAGAAGCCTTTCAAAATGGAACATATGGAGAGCATCAAAAATTATTATTTTGCTGGTTAAATTCAGAYAGAGAGGAGTGGCTGCAGGTAAAACAACAAATATTCAGAGTCATTGGTTTTGATGACTTAAACAGTTCCTACAGAAGGCAATAATGCAATATAATAACCAAGTCTCCCATAACAAAACAAAACCTCTTACCACTGAAAGCACATACAGAGTCTTAAGGAATAGACATAATCTTAGCTCTTCTGTACTCAGGATCACAGGAACAGGGGGAAGGTAAAAACAGTGAAAGAACTACCATATTATTGAGATATCTATAAAATCTTCCAAAACCTCATAAAGATAAATGATGAAYGATGCTGATGGATACACATACTTTGCTGAGGATACTGTTTTACTCATCATTTGATTATAGAACGAATAACAAGTTTCTTCCAGTATTTTTTAATCCTTTATACTAACAAGGAGTATGATTTTTACTCATCTTTCAAATATCCTAGCACACAATTATTACTGCCTTTTTAACATTCAAAATATGTACTTTTCAGTTGTTTTTAATTTGAACATCTACAGCTGCATCTACAAGAAACAACATTAATCACAGCGACAACACAAAGGTTAAGACTTTCAATCAAAAGCACAAACCGAATGTGAAAAGCACTTTTTGTCTGGAGCCAATAAGCAAAGTGTCACTAGTTATACAAGTTAGCAGCAATTATCTTAGGGCAGTCATTAAGTTCTGATTAGCAGGGAGGTATTCTTTAGAAAATCAATGTAATTTAAAATTAGATTTACCAAGCAGTTTTGCTACTCACAGCAGAGGGAAATAGATAAGCTTTTTGTCACACTGGCACTCGCAAACTACAGGGGTAAGGGCAGAGCAGTCCCACGGCGGCTGCCTGTGCTCTCGGCTAGCGAGATGCAAGCATGCTCCAACCAGAAAGCCGCACRGAAAAATTAATCAGCGCTGCGCTCAAGCTATTATGCCCTGTCTTTCAGCAATAAATATCTATTTTCAAATATTTATTAGTAGTCTTATCTAAAATTAAATGCCTTTATAATTCCTCTTACCCTGACCGCATGCAAATCCAGCAAGCAATTAAGCCAAGAAAGGAGAGATTTAGCAAACTGTCTAATTCTACTAGCTGACATTTACGTGCGGTGTATTCCAGGTGGCCTTTGGTTCATTTGATTCCTTTCTGGCTTAGAGGAACTAGCTACCACAATGGGCTTAAAAGAAATAATATGTTTTTTTCTGTCATAACTCTGATTTTACGCAGCTTATCATATCGAAGTCTGCCAGGCAATTAAAGGGTATCTGTTACTCTTGAAGGACTTTTATTTGAGAYGAAGACTCCTTTGACACAATACAAAAACCAGGAACTGTCAGCTACAAGCAAGCTGATGCACATTTCTTAGCAAGCATTATGGTTTGCATTATACAAAAAAAAATGAGGACTTCCCTTTTCAGCTGTTTCATTTTGTGTCTTTCTGCTGAGAAACTAGTAAACTACTTTTATTCCAGATATGAAACACCTCGGTTCCTCTGCTATATTTGGGGGGCTGGGGTAGTAAATTCATTGCTTACATACAAACTGCTTCTTTGAGCAGMTAATGTCATGATGGCTTTTCCTATAATAAGCATAAGGGTATCTATCATCAAGTTATCTACTTGAAAATGCAAACATATAAAGATTTGGATAATAACCACTGCACAGTGGTTACAGAGAGCACCAGGAGTTGGCAAACTGTAGATTCAATTTCTGTGCATGTAAGCAAATCTGTGTGAATTCAAACAAGATACTTGATCTTCCACTGTCTTGTTTTGATTTACATAAACAGTAGYGCAGTATAAAGAGAGAGTGTGATGAGATTTAAATGCTGAATAAGTGTTCTCACTGAATTCTTAATCGAAGGTATTACTATTTCATGCTGCATATAGAAAGAAGCTCAGAGACAGGCCACCACACATGCCGCGGCCTCAGAGGAGTGCAAAGGATAAGAGACACTCAAGAGCCAGGAAAACCACAACTCTCTCTCCCAGCAAAAATCGTGCAAGCGAAAGGCATCACTTCTTGCGTGGAAGGGCTGGGYTTTCGGCAGGCAGAGTCTCACTTCTTCCTGACCTTCCTCAGATTATATTTGCTTACTTCAGGGCCAAGGATGGTCCTGGAGTTTCAGCGGCCTCCGTGTTGATGAACAAATTCTAAAGCAGCCTTGTGCTAGCTCATCAAGGTGATAGCACATAGGTTGACATACACCTTACTAAGCTTTGCAAATAGGCAGCTAAACGAATCTGCTGAGATTTACCYGTTCAAACCCTTTTGCATCACGTGTTTTTTCCCGACCCAGACAGAACCCTAGCCTCTACCAGCTATTTGTTCATGCATATCTTTACGGATTATCTTTTCTTGCGATGACAGTGCAGACCATGGTCAATGGGTGACACGGACTGAGAACAGACCTGAATCCAGGGTTTTATCAATAATTAAGGACAACAATTATCAATAATTAACCTCTGCCTCAGTTTCTCCTTTTCCAAAATGGGAACAGATTCCATAAATCTAATTTATTATTGTATTGTAAATACAGGTGATTCAGTATTGGTAATAGCTCAGTACTATAAAAGCATAAAATCCCTATAAGGGTTAGATAAATATTTTCAATTCTGTTCCTGGGAGCAGTAGCATTATTAGTGTTATCACTTCACATGAGATTGACAAGGTTTACTGGGAGAGGTAATCTCTTCATTAGATAGTAATAAAAGTAAAATCTTTTACTGGAGCAAAGCAAGCTTTCTGGAAAGCAGTCCCATCATCAGATCTCATCTTTCTCCTCTACTCCTGAAGCACATTAAAGTTTGAACAGAATTTCTGCTTACATAAAATGATGATGGAGCAGAAGAGCCAAGATAATCAAATAAGAAAAAAAAAAACAGTAATCATCATAATCCATGTATCTTTAAAGTGATTTTGGGTCCAACTCTTTAAAAATTAGAGCTGTCAGAACTGTTACATTAACTTAATGTTGCTGATGTTAGTAAAACTGGTGAAAGAAAAAACTCAAGCTCAATGTATTTTATGACAAATGCTGTAAGAGAGATTCGAGAACCTGAATACTGACTGAATTCTAAAGTACTCAAGCAAAGTCAATACACTATCATTAAGGTTCCACTCAACGGGCAGCATCTCAGCAAAGTTTGTGTGTGAAATTTGGTATATTTCTTGTGCCATATACTACCAGAAATTTTTCAGATTACAGATCTTAGCTGAGATGCAGAACTCCATGCTGAAAATAAATGGATCTTTTAAAATTAATGTAAAATTTGGAGGTCTTGATTTGCCCTGAAGTATTAACTAAACCTTGATAAGAGCRCCGAGGTTCTTAGAAATTTCGCTTTAGCCTAGAAAGAATGCAATCAGATTGCAATGCCTTTTACAGAAAATGCTTAAAGGCAAATTTCAGAACCTCTTCATGAAACGATTACGAATTCCTTTCCCACAGAGCTGGCTGGCTGGCATTTCTATTATTGGCACATTGCTGGGAGACAGTGACACACAAGAAAAAAAAAAGAAAAAAGAAAAGAAAAGAAAAAGAAAAAAGAAAAGAAAACCAACACCTTGATGGCACTGCCTCTGCTTTGTAGGAAATAAAATTGCCTCCTTAACCCAGACTAGATGCCAGTAATAATATTTATTCAAAACAGCAGTATTTCTTTTCATGTGTCATAATTTTAGTAGCTTGCTAATTATATTCTGTAGATACAGATTTTAAATACCACCTGATACTGTATGAACTCCACCTAATACCTACTCATTCCTTAAAGTACTTAACTGAATAAGTTTACACTGAAGTTTCCTGGAAAATAATCCGAATAGACAGAATACTAGGGTACTCTTTTGCTTTCTTTTCAAGCCATACTGAGAAAGCACGCCAATAGCTGGAAACATCATAACTGAGCAACTACAAATACAGTGAAATAAGAGAAACAGTAGTTTGTATGCCTGAACTCAAATATCACCCTTATATATCTAAAAATCAATCAGAAAATTAGTCTACATTGTCGATGTAGATAAAAATAAAACAGTTTCAGTTGGTAAATGTAACTCATGGTTRAACTCTGTAAACCAAAATTAAACCCTTTAAATAAATTCTGTTTCTTAAGAGAAAAAGATTATATCTAAATCAAGGATTTGCAATTCTTTCATGCCAGGATGTCATTTGTAAAAATTAGCTTTATTAACAGAGCCTGAAGGCTGATCCCTGTGACCAATTCTGAATCTCACAGAAAGGGACATAATTTCCCATGMAGTAGCAAAAACAATTTTTGGCATCTTGAGGATCTCTGCACCAACAGAATTCGCAAGTCCAAAAGCACAAGAAGATTATAAATTAACTTTACATAATCTGATGACAGATGCTCTGCACAGCAAGAGATAAGCGAAGAAAATGTTTTCAGTTCTTCCTGTCCTAGGGTCATCTCAGTCTTTCTGAGATGGTTCTGATTTTGGCAAGGCACTGAGGATGCTGCTAACTGGTAATGTGTTGTACCACGGCCTTGGTTGTATTTGTTATAAAAGAAACATTCATCCAGTGCTACCTGCCTGCTCCTGCATGTGCACATTGTGTTGTCTTGTTGGCTACTTCAAAAGMGATTGAAAAAATTGAAGAAAATGGTCATTAAAGACATTTCAAAATTTAATGAACTGGCACTCACAAGAAGTAAAAATAACTTGAGAAGAAGTAGAAGGATTTTGATGGAAATTCTAAGGAATTAGATAAAATTTGCTTCTTAATCTATCAGGAGAATTTTAAGAAACCATCATGCTCAACAGTTCGTATCATCTAGCTGAGAATCTCTGTAGGCTGATGTAAATAGTCTGAAACATTGTTAGTCTAAGTTGCAGTATGTTTCAAGGAAACCTCAGCTAACTTTGCACTAAACAGAGCAGGAATAGTCATCTAATTCCTTATGGCATCTCAACTAAGACAGTGATTATTATATTCTGCTGCAAGACAGTCCAAAACCGCTTCAGATGATGATTTCTTAAATTGATCCTGCTGGATCCACAAGGGTGCAACTGTCTAAATCACTAGAAAGTATGTAGTCAATTAAAATCTATATATCAGAAAAGGCCAAGCAAATTTATGCATTGTATTTCTTGCTCTCTGCAGAATTCAGGCAAGAATTCTGTGAGGCATTCATAAATTACTGTATATAAAKATCATTCCACAGATTTTTTAATAAACTATTATTAATAAAATATAAACAAARATCCATGAAATCACTCAACTGCAAAACTATCTTTCCTTACTCTCCTGTAGTACCACACTTAAAATACATTAGAGCAGGCGACGCCTTACTTCATTAACAACTTTAAAGATCTACCTTTTCATTCTAAATATATCGCACCTAAGTAATAGATGTTGCAGTTGGCTGAAGCTTTCCCAGGAAAAGACAGTTTTATTATATATTAGCCTTAGCTCTAAAATTTGGCAGTCACTTCAACCAGGTCAGCCTTAGTTGGAATTGCCTGTCTTTCGGTACAAGAAGTCTTTCCCTATAGAAAAATCACGTAGGCACATTTCTTCAGTCACTGGCGTAGATGGGGGAAAATTAAGTAGCTAGTGTGTACACTTGATACAAATGGGGGGTGGGGGGAGAGGGAGCATTACGTATTTTCCATATGCAAAACACCGGGAAATCACAGAAGAAATAGTTCTAAGCAAACATAATCTCGCTTTCGATTTTTATTTCCAAACAGTTAAGCAATCCCGTGAGTAAAAGCATGCTGATGGTCAGCTGCAGCAAGCAATATGTCCACCACTCAACAAAATGCATCAAGATATTAAGAAATTAATTCAGAGCAGCTACTGTCAAGTTATTAAGAAATTAATTCAAAGCAGCTACTGTTTGCCAAAGTTGTTTTCCAACATATACTGTGTTAGGAATTTCTGTGGCTGCCACAGCAATTGCTTTACCATATTATTAGAAAAACTGTAAGAAGAAATCTCTGAAATAACATAAGCAAATTCTGTACGTTAAGAATAAACAGTGTGTTAGAGGACACACTGTTTTCAGAAGCATCCAATATGTGCTAAGATATTCATAGGATATTCTAACAAAGCTATTTGGAAAAGATTACATTCTCACTCTCTAACTACTGATTAAATTACTAGTTTATAAGGTTCACATGGAAACCCCAAATAATTCACAGATTACTGGCAGAACACATAAAAGAACCTGTTACTCACGGCCACATGTAGTAGAGTATCATATTATAAATTCAAATTAGCATGTGGACAAAAGCCTGCTTTGTATTCTGACTAACCTGCCTGTCCTATCCTATGATAGACACCTGCAATTTTTTCTTCTTGAGCTTCTATTTGTCTTAAGATTCCAAAATTTACAGGGGGGCTGAAAGCTTATTTTTTAAGTGTTGGACAGTATTATGATGAAGCGTAAGACATTCGAAACAAATGATGYTTGTCTCTTCATTTTTTCTTGGTCATTAATGGAAGGATTGGAATTCCATTCGGAAGGGAATGGACAGCCAAGGTAATTCCCAGAGCACAGGTGATGTGTTTACAGTGTTTTGATATGAGTTAATACATTGCTCCGATTTCATTTTTCATTTGATACTTGTTACTTTCAGCATCACGTGCACAAAATGAGTTTAGTTAGAGAGAATGATTCTCTCCTGAAAAGAAAAATGACATTTCTTGATAACAAAGAAATACAAATTTCTTTGCTGTGGCAAATAGATTTCAGTCTTGATCTCCAGGTATAGTGATGTGGCCAACAAAAGATTTAGGTCTTGAGACTGCTTTAATGACCATTTTCTTCAAATTTTTCAAATTCAATCTTTCAAAATTGCAAATAGTACAAGAGGTGAATGTCTTCTAATGGGATTTTCCTAATAGAGGACTCTTCCTACTTCCTGACTACGGTTTGCATTTTTTTCCTAAAAATTTCCAAYAGATAAGTCTCGGTCGACAATGATTCCCTCCCATTGTATGATACAGTTGTAATCACAGAATATGCTGAGGTTAAGTACACTGTGGCTCAGTATGGTACTAAAAGGCAGAGACCTTTCAATCTGGTATTCATATTTCACTTTCAACAGCCTCCACATCAGGCTTAAGGTTAATTTGTTTTGCTAAAGATTCAGATGTTTCCAATAACATTAAAGAGCAAGCTACTGTCACTGCAGCACGCTGAATTGTACATTTTTAAAAAKTATCATACGTTTGAATACGTAAATAACAAGCACGCATCAATTTAAATAGATGTGCTTGTGACCTTCATCAATGTTAAGGTTTTCAGGTAAAGTTTTTTGTATGTAATACAAACATTTCATGGTAGAAACCTTAGGTCTTTGAAGATGTTCTTTAACTATTTTTAATCCATCAATATTTCTAATTTTTCTAACACACAAAAGTATACCAGATATTCTATACCTGCATATTTTTCTTAAGGTAGGAATTCCTCAATTTTTTAACATAAGAATATTAAAAAATATTAATCATATTATAATAGCACATTGCATGCAGAARCACTGGAGATGCAAAGAGTTTTCAAGGGATTTAATTCCACCTCTATTTCCCCCTAAACACAGCACTGCCACCTTGTGTATATGAGGTAGGCATATACAATCGGATCCATAAAACAACGACAGTTTTCTTCTAAGGGGAAAATCTGCTAGTGTGAATACAAACTTTTTCACGTGGATAAAACTGTAGTCACATTCCTACTATTACATAAATTTTAAGAGCTGCAACTAATATACAAGTTGACAAGAAATGCTTCTTGGAGCACGCCTCTTAGCATCCATCAGAAACGATTCATTTCAAAAGTATACGGCTTCTGGAAACTCCGACTCAGACATTCCCCAGGATTTTATACTTATTGGAGATCGAGTGAGGCTCCTCTCCATAGGTTTCCTTGATTCGAAATCCGGGTAATTAGCTAATATCGATTAATCAACAGCACACACTTAGAAAACGATAGCCCCTCTTTTAAAATGAGTTCTAATTACTCTTATTTTGGCTACACAACTGGCTAAACAGCTGATACTAATGGAAAATTTAGGAGAAGAGTGTTCCTGTGAAAAGGATGCAACATCAAAAGGCATCCCCAAATAATCTATAAGCCTTCCTTACTGCCATATGCTGCTAGGACATGAATGCAGGATGCTTTACATCTTGAGGTAAGAAACCCAAATCTCTCTGAGTACGTGCAAGTGTGTGTGAGAGTCTGAGAGCCATCCAACTGGAATCCAGCTCTCTCTTCAGCTGAAACTGGGCTTGAAGACTTGTCTGTTTCTAATAACTTCATTAGCGGAGGAACAAAAGAACAGCCATAATTCTTGCCCATCGTCTGGCATCAGCTATCGTAACTGCCATCAACTACCAATTCATTATTCTGAATCATTTGCACTCTCATTCAGAATGAGGAATTATTAAGCTATGGGCTGTCTTTGCACAAAATACCATCGCAGTGATAACAACCCCAAATCTTGGTTTCTTCTGCCTCTCTCTTGTCGGTAGCTGGAAGTTACCTTTCACCAGTGGTAACTCGGTGATTTTCAAAATCTCTCTTCTTCTCAGTACTTTAAATAATGGTGTTCGTGGCTGGTATTTGTGAAAAATGCTCAGACAAGGCTGTATAACTTTGCCTTCACTGCCACCCTCTGGGCACCCTACTTCAAATATAACAGACGACGAGCTGTGGCATAGGCATTTCAGGATGCCCTGACATGTACCAGCCTTCAGGTGCTGATTAGCAATACAAGTGCCTGTTTACATTGCACCTTTCTCCTCTGAAAATACCTCTGTTAAAACTGTTTTACAGATCTATTGGCTGGAGTGCAGCACAAATTTATAGGCAACGGCACTTCAAATTATTTTAATCCTAGAAATGAAGACAAACGCACGCTATCATCCAAACTAGTTTTAAAGGCTGATTTGTAAGTACRGACAGGTACTACTGCTAAAAGGTTATCACACATTCCAATTCCAGATTAAAGTATCAAGAATTCACCAATGAGTGAAAGAACTTGGCATCCACTTTTATTTTATCTAGTTACCTAGTACTCCTACCAATGTACATTCCCCTAGTAAATAAAATATCCCTTSGTACCTACGACACCRGTTGTCAAAATATCCTGGAAACTTAACTGGTCTGGTTTTCCATGTAAAAACAAAAAAGCAATGGCAAAAGGAGCCCCCACACACTTTGGGCTGAAAGAGAGAAACAGTCCTCGATAAGGAACTCCTCATTCACATCCGCTGCCAGCGCTGTCCTAGTTAGTCACCGCATTTTGTGGATCCTCCTTGACAATGATGAAGACTATGATATCACGATGCACAGAAGACTAAAATCATGAAAGGGTTTGGATGGTTGGCAGCCACTCTGAGGAGTCAGGATATAAGACTCTTTTCACTCTCTTAATCATATATTGTCCCTGCAGCATATACTTAAACATTTGCAGACTTACATTCAAAATGATTTACCTCTGTACTTATCCAAACTAACTTTCCTTGAGGTACGAGATGGCAGGTGAACAGCTCTAGGGTCACCTGGGCTGCCAGCAGTGCTGACTGTCAACGACGAGGCAAGAGAATTTTCAGGTTACTCTGTGCAGTGCAGGATTTGGTTTCCTGTTCAGTTTGTAAAACTTTCTTAACCTGGCAGGTCTATTGGAAAAGAAGAGTGATCAAAGGGGAATTTATGCCTGCAATCACTTAAAGTAAAACAGGTAAAGTTCATTGTATTTGTTCTTACTGCAACAAATTCAAAGAATTAAAGCTGCTTCTAAAGAATTCTTAAAGTACTGAAGTCACACACACACACACAAAAAAAAAAAGAACAAGAAATGCTTTCAAAACATCCAAGAACTTTAAAATCTGTTTTTCCTCTTATCATAACTAAACACAGGAAAAAAAGATCAAAGGAAAAGAATATACTCCCTAAATTAATATATAGCTCTGTTCTAAATTTTGTTTACGCCACACATAAAATGATTCACCTATGATCTCAAAGATTTGTGTAAAACGGCAAAATCTCAGTCGCTGAAATAATTCTTTGTAGGCCTCTATACCCAACAAGATCAAGGAAGACAGAAGAGGCCACAAATCTTTAAAAGCACTTAGCTGGGGGTCAAAGGCATAGAAAGGTTGTTGCTAAGTTGTTTTAAGAACAGAACTTCCCAAATACTTCAGCAGTCTTCTTTGAAGGCAGCCACAATAATGTAATTATCACAGTGATGTAATTAACAGCTTATTAGCGGGCTCTGCAATCCCCTATAAACTCACCCTCAAAGACTCCTTTTTAAAAAGAAGGAAAAAAAGGGGGAGGGGGTGAAAAAGGGGGTTTGTTTTTGCTTTTTCCTAGAACAGGGAAGGAAGATGTAGGAGGAAGATGTAATCCATGACAGGCTTGTAAATCTGCAGAGCAAGGTATTACATACTGCATATTAAAACGTATTGCAATACATTTGTCAAGTGATGAGAAAAAGCAAATAAGACTAAATTAAGACATAAGGAAAAACACATTTCCTAAAATAAAAATCAATAAGCTTGAAAATATTTTATGTAGGAAAGGCCATTCTCTAGATTCAAAAAGCACTTTTAAAATCATTTAAAAAAAGCTYCTGTAAATAGTAATATTTAAAAATAAAACATAAAATTAGACTATTTTAATGTGGGTGTTGAATTTACTAGCTAACAACCTAGACATTTACACTTTTTATCTGCCACAGAAGATGCAAAGGCATGAARGTATGGAGAATGTAGATTTTCCCTCCAATTACTTACTAGTACTGTATCCATATGCTTCTTACATACTGTATTTCCCAAATGTATTGTGAGAGCTACTTAAAGTTTTCAGGGTTCTTTTTAAGAACCTACACAGGGGCAAAGATAGCTGCTGACAAYTCTGTTCAAGCTCCATATACTGACAACATATACATATTAAAAAACAAGTAACAACGTAAAGCACCCAAATAAATAGTATAACTAACTCCAAGAAAAAAAAAATCTCATAAGGAATGACAGAAAACGGATTTACAATCTGACAAAGAAAATGTCACAAGTTAGATACCTTGAAAATTCAAAACAATAAACACATTTGTTTCATGTTGAAWGAAGTTCAGAACAGTTGTTTCAATTTTATATGTAATATAGTACATCGTACTATGTAATAGTACAAAGGCCTTAAAGTCCATGGTTACCTGAGCTGAATATTAACTTTCGTCTCCATATTTGTACACGTGATTATAGCTACAGACAGAAGTCCAGCTTCCCAAGGAACCCTACGAATAAATACGTACGGCAATACGTGTCAATAAAACACTGACTTCTGCTTCTGAAAATGTAACTTATTATACAGTGGTGCCGGAACAGTTGTCAAATGTGACAAGCAGCCAACAAAAAGGAACATGCGCACACGGGAGATGCAAAACTACATTTGTCTGAAAAATTTTACATGAACTTGCTTCCCTTTGACAAGTATCTACAAGCCAGAGGCAGGCAGGCGGCGATGTCCACTTTATATATTCAAGTCTGAAACTTAGAAAATTGGAGAAAAACTGAAGCATAACAGTACCCTGAGTGCGTTTTTGTTGTGATTCAGTTCAAAAGTGACGGCGACTTYCTCCCCTCCCTCCAGAAAGATGTCTCAACACTTCCTCAGCTGTTTCAAGCTGACACAGATATTTCAAAAAAACTAGCAGCAATCAGTAGTTGTGAAAGCAGCTGAAATTCTGAATCTTAAAACGTCTAGCAGGAATGCAGGAGACAGGGAAATCAGTCCAGCTTTCCAAAGTAAGGGGGAAGTTCAATACAAACAACAGAGGCTGTGCCCTGTACAGATCAAAGGGCTTCCTGCCATGAATTAGAGGTTGCTTGCTCCATACTGCTAACCCTGATTTGGGAGCACGAGCGCCCTTTACATTCTCAGTAAAAATCAAAATTCCCATTGCTCTTTAAATAAACTTCTACACATTGTATATCATGCATTTAGACATGTGTCAGAGCTAATACTGGTTTGCTGTAGGAATAAATACAGCAAATACGATTTCACTTCCAGATAYGCCTTTTTTAAAAAATCACAGTTTCTTAACATCAGTTCAATTATTCCACATATGAAAAATATATATTCTTTGTTCTTTCTGCAACAAAAACAGCAATGCAATTCCTTCTGGTGTACTGAAAACAGATGCTTTAGCTGTCTGCTTTTTATAACTAAGATAAAATATGTTACCTTATGTATAAAAATATTTGTAACACTATGGTTACTTGCCAGCTTAACTAAGTAGAAAGTCTCTTGACAACAGCAATTCATGGCAACAAAATTAAGCAGTTAATTTAACATATACTGCCAAATAGAAAAAAATATTTCTGACCACTTTTCAAGAATTCTTGAAACCTTTACAATATCCTTACATTTACTAGCAGTTTATATTTACTTCCRTGAGTACTGTAATAAACCAGGAAGGTTCTTTTGCATTGAAAAGAAAAAGTTGAATAGGTGCAAACTGTCTCAAACTATATTTCAGAGTAGGACTGACAGCTGACTTACATTAAGGAGACCATATAACAAATCTGGGGAGTGTTGAAGAGATCCATCCTCCCGAAGAGATGCATTTTGCCTGAAGCTAGGGACTGAGAACATCCTGTTTCCTGTGTTTCTTTGTACACTACACAAACAGCAAATGTTGCAAGCAGCTCAGAATATGTGGGGAAGTATTTTCTGAAGAAAGTGGGGTTTCCACCTACAAATTAGTCCTCTTATGCAGCTTTATATTAGCACTGTTGAAGAGCTACAATTCTGCTGAGCTTTGTGTTTGAAACTAGGTAACCAGACATTCCCATTTAGTCAGAATAGTTCCAGAAAACAAAAAGCTACTCCCAATATCTTCTCAGAAATACTTACAGTAATATTTCATCATACATTTTCCAAAAGTAAGAATTTTCCCTGCATCCTTCCACTACATATGCATCATGGCTCTAGTTTGTTTTCAACATCATGAAAAGAACTAGATTCGAATCTCAGGTTGACGCCCACACTCTTGTGTTGCACTGCATACTGTGATACAAAAATCCTTTGACATATGATCCAGCACAGGGTGTATGTCTTATATATTCCTTTTATTTTGGTTTTCTTCCTTGTTTAAGTGATTCTCTTAGTCTGATTCCCAACATTTCTGACTTTTGATTACTAGACAGGGCAAAGCATTTCTCCAGAAAACTGCAGTCAGTTCAGAAAGTGTAAGGAGAGCAGCTATCAACCTCAAAATCCACACATAGGGTTCAAAAGAGGATAAAATACATATCAGTACGGTCAACACTCGTACCAGGCAAAAGAATGACAGCTGCACAAAAATATGGGACAAACACAAGACCGTCACTGTAATTAACCACTGCAATATACATTCAAGCATAATCAGTATTCACAGTACAAACAAAGCATCCTTGACTTCACCCAGAGCCTGCTGTTTGTTTTAAGAACTGTACTAGAAAAAGAAGGAGGTCCTGGATTAACGCTTCTTTTCCTCAMAGTGAGAGGTATCCAAACCTGTAACAAAGTTTCTTAGCTCAGTTGGTTAGAGCACGCTGCTGCTAATGCTMAGGTCRTGGGTTCAGTCCCTGTATGGGCAATGCTGAGGGTTGGACGAGGTGRTCTCCAGAGGTCCCTTCCAACCTTACCATTCTATGATTCATGTATAATGCTGCCTTTTCACTTGCTCAACTGTGTTTGACCACATCAGCAAGTTCAGCTCACCCCTAAACCAGTGGTTCTTTCCAACTTTTGATCAACCTACTACCTAGCCTGCTGTGTTCTTCTTACTTCTCAGCTCACCACCTGGCACTTTGCCTTTCCTAAACAAGTTCTGGAAGAAAGGGGATATAAAGTGGGTTGAGCAGAAACATGGGGGAAGATAACTGCTGACAAGGCCTCCTTCCAGGCAAATAAAAATGATGCMGCAATTTGACCTCCAGGGCTTTAGGGATTTAATTTGCTGTTGGTTCAGACTCATGATGAAAGATAAAGAAGYTTCCGCTCTTCCAATGAAAATAGATACACAGTGCATCTGGCTTAAGACCAGTATGGGCAAGCTGTTTATCTGCACTGTAACAAGTTGGAACCCAAGGAACAAGTGATTCTTCCCACACAGGAATGTGGGGCAGACAACCTAGCCCTAGGCTGCCAAAGCAACCCTGAATACTTTAGACAAGTGCTATCCAATGCCCAGACATGGTTTCTTTTTGAGAAAAACTATTTCTTCTTTCATGAATGTTAGACAACCCACAGAAAATCCTCAGCAACTCAGACAAAAACACCGTCTACTTTGCCTTGAAATGTTGAAGAACAAAGCTGCAAGTGTCCAAACCAAACCAAAAAAAATCCCTAATTGCGAGCCACCAAAAACTATACTATCCACTTTCCACAAAACTACAAGAATAAAAATGTATTAGAAGAAGACATCCACAGYCTGGATGTAACTAATTCTTTCTGAAAGAATCACCTTCAAAAGGGAAGTGAAACAACTCATCCACAGGCTCTKACTACCAGACAATCCCTCTAGATGCCTGCTATATAAACAAAAAACAGCTCCACTTTTTGTACCCCATCTCCTTGTGCCCCTTGAAGACTATAGGTGCAACTCTAAAGGTGTTCTCTAGGAAAAAAAAAAGAAAAGAAAAAACATACATAATACAACATTATTGAGCCCTACCATGTGAAACACTTTGAAAAGGGCATTAAAGCATAAGCAGCAAAGGCAGATTCACACGGTTTCGAACACTGAGGTATGGCTAGCTTACCCCCCTCCTCAAAACTTTTTTTTCTCCTTAAAATCAACACTGCAGACTGTAACTTACCAAAATGGAGAGGAATTTCACAACRATGAGTCACACTTTACTATACATTTTATACTTTTGCAAAATAAATTGGCTACTTTTTGTACACTATTACAATTTAAAAGAAATCCCAAAGCCCTCACTGCCAGCTACAGCTGATTGATAGAACAGCAATTTTCTCTACAAACAGATAATTCAACACGCCATGGCAAAAATATCACAGAAAAAAATCCCACCCTGTCAGCAGTGCTTTCATTCAGTGAGTTATCCAAACCTAGCAATGCTCCTCTGGTATTTCCAGATGGCACAGAAAGCCTTACCAGGTGAGGTTCAGATGCCCACCAGTATTTTAAGGTGCCAGAACATGGCACCCTGGTTGATTTAATGGGCCCTCTAAAGYGCCTCCTGAATAAAGAGGGTATTTAGTTGCCCCCTGGTGTTCACCACAAGTCCATCCATAGGCAAGTTTTTCCTCTGCCAACAYAGTCCTCAAAAGAAGACCCCTCCTCCGAAGTGGTGGCTACCACATAACTAAAACAGCCATTTGGACAAGCCAGCATCTGCAGCAGGCGACCATCTGCACCATGGCTCCAGTGCAAGTGGATTTGTACCCCCAAAGTGAGCATGCATTACAAGTCCTTCCTTGTTCCAACACACGGAGGCTACGAGCTGCTGAAACCCGCAGTTACAAAGCCTTGGCTATTTGGCTGAACCTGTAGCGGTTTTAGTGCCGGGGTTCGCTGGTTCAGCTCCCTCTGTATTAGCCAAGAGAGCACTTAATCCCAAATGCATTTGTTAAACCAGTGCATCTATGGAGGCTGCTGCAGCTCATTTAGCAGTGTGTAAATTTAACCCCTCAAAACACACATTGTGTAATGTATCTGCTTCATAGTCAAAACAGAGATAATTTCCATTAAGACATATTAAGAATGATCTCATTTAAAATAAACCTCAAACATACAAGTGTTTTTATTATATWTAATTATATTAACATTTCTTTGTGATTTCAGAAATGGCAATATTTCTCATTTATACTTCAGTATGCTTTATCGTAATCTTCATCGAATAGCTCCACAGTAAAACAGAAAATAAAAAGCTGAAATAAAATAGCAGCTGTGTTCATTTTTCTTGTCTATTGAAAATGTTACTATAAAAAGCACAAACAGCAAGAGCAACCAGGGTTAAATGTCAGACATCCTCACTTCTGGTCAAGGGACAACATGATTATTTGCTGTCCCTGATGCAGGGTAGATTACAAAGGGACAATCTTGCCAAACAGAAACATCGGTTAATACAGAGCTTGACGCATTCATCATAAGAAAAACAATCTTTTAATTTACATAAATCCTTGTTCTTGAGGTGATACCCAAAGAATCAAAAAATASCTATTAATGATTCATAGCTATGAGTCATTATAAAACAAATATTCAAAGAAAATAATACTGAAATGTCACCAAACTAGAGAAATCTAAGAAGGAATATATAGAACATACAATATAGTATATAGAATGTAAAATATAGTATACAGAATTTTGTAATCTGATAATCAGAGAGTATATAAAAATGAACAGCACAACTGGAGGTTCAAGTACATATGTTAATATACATTGAGATCTTATACTGCTACAATAGATATTAGAATGAAAATTTGATAAATAGTTCAGTTCTCCATTCTCAGAAAACAAAAATGTATTTAGACCCCTGCCTTGCAAGACATCATTACAAATTTCAGGCACAGTAGTAGAAAATCTGCAATCCCCACACTTCAGATACCTTTTTTTACACTGCTGGGCTAGCAACGGCACTCAGAAATTGTCCCTTTGCATATTGGTGAGAATTACTGGGGGAAAAGCCATAAAAATAGTTAGAGATCATGTGGGGAAGAAAATTAGATACAGTAAAAGAAAGCAATTTCCAGAGACTAGTGTTTGTCAATATGCATAAGATTCTGTCCCACATCAGCAGATGACACAACTGTAATCGTAAAAMACTCCTAATAATTTACAGAAAATGCAATGCCAATAAAAGAAACAAAAAAGGAAGAACTAAATATAAAATTCAATAAAAACAGGGTACATGAGTCTCAGCTCCTGGTCATAGGTATATGACTCTCACCTGAGAGACACTGTCTGCTCATCAGTGCAAAGGTGTTAAAAAGAAAAAAAAAATCACTGTATCTTGAATGTCTCTTCTTGCTGAAGAAAATAACTGCTGCTTTTAAAACAATATATAAATAAAGGACATCTTTACTTTGAGATAAAGGACTAAGTTAGCTCATTTTGTTGAACTTCCTGGATTGCCAGAAAAATTGAACGTGTAATTTCATATATCCATCCTAATTTTCTCTATTTGATTTGTTTCAGTGAGAAAAATGATAATAATTACTTGATTATAAAGCAATTAGTTAACATAAAAATGCATTGCTTTTAATAAAATAATTAAGTACAACAAACTAAATGGCTGAATCAAAGTGTTCACATTTAGAAAGGCCAGTAATTTTGTTTACAGGGCTAATTAAAGTTTTTAATTGGAGGAGGGGGCATAAAAGTAAAGCACAAAGGATGAATAAATAAATACTTGCTGCATCCTCTCTTATATTATTACGTTTTTAACTGTACTTTGATAGAAGGACAGGATTTAAATGCTGACAGAGATAAATATTATTATATAAAGTTATTATATAAAAAATCCGTGAATTTAGAAAGAATCTGAAATTATACTAATGAGACCCAGCAAAGGATTTCCCAGAAACAGTAAAAATAAAATTAAAAAATSTGACTGAATATTTTTAACAGTAGACATAAAGCTGTTTTCTATCAGATTGCCATCCTAACTTAATCTCATTAAATAATGGTTGGAAGTTCCAGGATAATACTCTTTGAGGTATCTAATAACAGAAACCAGAAACAGTCATYGCTACACAGGAATTAGCAGGAGGTAATGTGCTAGATTTTTTTTTTGGTTGGTTGGTTTGATTTAGTGTTTTGGGTTTTTTTTGGTAATAATAAAGTTACTAGACAAGACTTAGACAATACAGTTGATCAGCTGAATTGTTTTATTATCATTACTTTCTGATAATCTTTTTAATATAATTTATATGATTTTTATCCCCATCATTTTGTTCTTGTGTCAATAATTATTAAAAAAAAAATAAATTGAAGGAAAAAGAATAAAATAAACCATACAGTGGCACTGCTTCTGGCACTCCAAGSAATGAACCAAACAAAAATGAGAAAGCTGTTCTATTTTCAAAGCTTACAGTTTTGTAAATACTATGTAAATAYGAYTTGTAAATAAAATATTCARTCATATTTGAATAGCTATTATACAYTACAGTAGTGCATAGAGGAAAGATTTCAGTCTTTACAGTTGCCAGTTAGGTACTTATTGATCTCATAAGTAAATTAGTTTGAACTGATTAGCGATGGCAGACATATACCTCAAAGGAAAGTATTTAAGTCTTTGCTTTACCTTCTCTTGAAGTTCAAYGTCAGATAATTCTCATTTGTGCTTACACTTCACCCAGCCCACCATAAAATAAATCTGAAGGGTCAAATTAAATGAAGATGTAACATTCTGCACACCACTGTACCAAAACCACTACAGTCCATATTTCTTTTTTTACTCACTAAAAAGCTTAATATTGCAAAACGTGTGACAAGATAGAACAGTACACATAAGAACCTCTTTAGGGACCATGAACATTTTCCCATTAATCTCCAAAATGAGACTTAAAGAATTAGAGACACTTCGAAGTAGCTCCCTGTCCTTCCCCAGATGTGATCTGCAGATGAATCAACACTTTGTTATGAACAGTACTGAAAGAAAACAGACATTCCTGGGAATCTCAGCAATACACCTGATCACTAGCTAGCCTAGAAAGGATCACCTCCAAAAGAAGAATTCTCTCCTCCATACCTGTTTCAGTGTCTAGATTGATAAATATCAAACCTGTTTAAGGGCAACAGTGCACAGGGAGAATTGTCTCACTAGAGCCCTTACAATACTCCAGAGCAGAAACACGGAAACAGGGCACAAGGCAATAACCTGCCAGGGTGTCGAGAGCAAGTGACAGCGTTAAGCAGCAATAATAATAAGACATTTCTTTAAGACAAGAAGCAAATATGACCTGCCTCAAGAAGACACTGACATTTCTCAAGAAAGGATTTGGTACTTCTTCACCTGATCTTTTCCAGCCAGGAACCACATAGGTCCTCACGACTAAAGATCATAATTTAATTAAATACCTAACTTTGTAAATGCCATCATTAAAAYGTTGACCATAAACTACCTCAGGTCTCACTTCTCTTCAAAAGACACTTTTTGTCTCTTGTGTGCACTTCTTCTATGTACTGTAGACATTCCCAAGCAATACAATATTTTAGTGTTACRAATAATGCAAGGGCCAATTGCTGAAATTTTGCATGTCTAACKGGAAGTTTTGTCCTACCCCTATTTGCAGAAAAAACCTTTTCTAAAAAASCTAAATAACTCTAAGTTCATAGTTAATGGTTCTGTCCACGGGAAACCCATCTTAACGACACATGCAACTAGAAATTACATGAGTTTTCTTAAGTATATAACTTTCACAACTCCGAATGACAGGCACCTCACTGTATTAACAAGTGTATTGCCTTTTATGAGCCAAAGTTCAGGATGAACAGTTTTRTACATTATATTTTCAGCCTGGGGAAGAGAAGGACATTTTATTTAAACCTTTATATGTGTGTATACACACAAAGACACAGAAATATATATACAACCACACATTACAAATTATTTTGTCTSATTCATTAAAAATGTCATTATATCTATCCTCTCATTAAAAATAATCCTATTTAAAATTAAATACGAATATCTGATGTAAATCAGGAGTCATTTATTATAAACTATTAATCACAAGTAATTGGCAAGTGATGCCATATTTACTATAAACTATTAATTACATTTAAAACAATCAGCAAATGGTGTTTTATGCATTTCAACTGAATTGCAGATTTATCCAAACCTAGCTTCCCACACACTACCACTAAAGAAAAAAACACTTCATGTCTTAACCTAATCATTTTCTAATACAATGTAAACAATAAGAATCCAAGTAAATGTACATTAAGTTCTGTAAATACTTAAGTATGTATAGATACAAACGTATCTTCTTAACTCATAAAGAAAAACGCATGAAATATAGGTGCCATCTACATAGCACAGTGCTGTACAGAGGCAGATAATGCCTCCCAGCAGGGCAAATCAGCCACGGCAGAGCGCTGCATTAACGCAGGACGTGAGCTAGCTCACTTGGAGCACTGCACTGTGTCCTGTGAGTACAGACTTCTCTACCACTTAGCTACAAATTGTCATGCTTTGATGACTAGCACCAAAAAAGAAACTTCAGGTGTATAACTGAAAGCGTAAGTACAACTAACAGTGTTTGCATTCTGGCTTACTGCTTGCTACTTTGATTTTAATCAGCCAGATCTGGTGCTATCTGATGCCGGCTACCTTGCCAGCAGTTCTGCAGATGCTCTCCGGCACTATGACTGCCCGGATAAGCTCTCTCGTCTCGACAGAGCTGAGGAGCAGAGCTGTTTCTTCAGCTTTCCCAGCTTAACACAGCTTCCACCTCAACCTTTTCATTATATTTGAATGCAGTACTTTAAAAACCGTTGCATTTTCTCACTCGATTTTTTTCCTGGTAACTTATTTCTAAGGAGAACTATTTGCTTTTCACAGTGCCAAATATTAAAAGACCATCGCTTGCTCACAGTCAAAGGTCTGAAAGTTGCAGCTGTACTGCTGAGCATGTAGAAAGAGGGAAAAAGAGAGAGAAAGCGGGGAAAAAGAAGAGAGAGGCAGAGGGCTGATGAGAGASAGASAGASAGACAGACAGACAGACAGGCTGCACAGCAGGAACATAGCAAGAAGGAGGGGAAGGTTAACACTTGCAGTAGCAATACATATTTAATACATTGCAATAGCAAAATATATTTAACATGGTATCAAGAACTATATGACCTTGTGAGTGATATTTGACACACTGCTCGAGTCAAGAGCACAGTGCAGACAAATGTCACTCAGCATTGTACTAAGGGGTCATCAAGCAGGGGGTGACTTCTACTGCTGCGGTCTCAGCTGGCCTTCGGTTTCCAGTTCTGGACAGCCCATTTCTGGTATGGTCAAAAGCAGCTATTGATTTTTAGCAATAATTAAATGAAAAGTTGAAGGTATTGAGTTTAGGTAGTCTAATACAAAGACCAAGAAGGAGACTTATAAAAATAATCTTCTAATATGTCAAGTATTGTTGTAAGAAAGACATCGATATATTCTTCTACACATTCTTTGCAAGGAAAAGAAATTGTTTATAGTAAAGACTATTTTGATTATGTACCCCCTACCTCTCTAACTATCAGAATAGTTAAGTACTAAAATCAGTCTCTTAGGAAGTAATGTGGCGTAAGAGGTTAGACATACTTTCATGATGAATATTCTTGGTACAGTTGATATTGCCTCAGAGCAGAGAATGAATTTAGAATAAATGATTAGTCTTCCAGATCTACATTTTTATGATCCTATAATTTTTATGAAGACTTCTAATTTAATCTCTCAAAACAGGTAACTGCTTTCTACTTTCCTCTYCTTATTATGCAAAATGGCACTTGGAAGCAAAAGTGGTTTTGTGAACTTCTATGAAGGTGCAGCATATTCACACCCAGATAAACAACAGGTAGCACAATACATAGCACCTAGTCTTCTATTAGTTATCATGCTGATCATCAAAACAAAGCTAGAGTGATCATTACTATTTTCTCTGGGTTTTTCCCACACAGTTTTCCAAAGGCTACCTCCTGTACACAACAGTGCAAATTTGTATCAAGTAACTAGCATGATATAACCTTTGAGGCACAAGATTATATTTAAGTTTTTGATATTCTTGTGGATTTCTACTGGATAATTGCAATAAATTAAGCTTTTCAGTATATATTTTTAGAAGTGATCATTCTTTACATCTGTGGTTTCAGGAATTTTTTTTTCTTTTTTGTAGGTATGAAAAAACTTACATTATTTTAATTCATGAAAGATAGTTCAAATCTACAGATAATGTTCTTTCTTCCAAATCAAATGAGTGCTAAAAAAAATGTAATCATTTTTACAGAAGATACCTCAGTAAACATATTCCAACATTAAAATATCCGAAAATGTGTAATAAACCAAAACAGAAATCCATTGGTGCTAACAAGTTAAAGCTTTCTGCTTTTAAATATCTGAAAAATCAGATAAGGGTCAAAACCAGAAGTAACTATGCACTGAACTGCAAATATTTTATTTAGTTAGGTGAAATCCTAACAATCCGCAAATGCCAGATACCCATTAAACCACATATATAGATCTTATATACCATTGAAGTGGAGTCACAAGTCAGGCCTATGCTATTAAAATATAATCAATCCTTAATTAAAAGAACTAAAGAACTAACGAACACAGGATGATTTGAGTTCATCATAACTTCTAATGAACACAGGTTGGAGAAGCAACGTTCAGTAACTAATACACACGCATCTGCCTCTCTCTTTCTGCTACTGCTTCTCATTGGGATTACTTCCAACCCAATTTAGCACGCTTTGTTTCCAACTTTGTTCAGACGAAGTGCTCTCGGTTTCCTATTTCCCTGTCCTGGAAAATCCTTGAGGCCACTTTGTTCTCAGTCATATTTTCTCTAGCACTTTYGATCACTCTCTAACATTGGGATTTCAGTGATCTTATCTTTCTATGCCATCTCTCTCCTCTATTTGGTTTTCTTCCTCTGCTGGTGGTTCCCATTTCTAATTCTGTGTCATTTTATACTCTCTTCCCGTGTTATTCATATGCTGATGGTTCTTAAGCTTCCTCATTCTTTCCTTTTCTTCTCTGCCAGTTTGTTTCGCAAAACACAAGTCTGAATGCACAGAAATACCATTCCAGAGAGTCACTAATACTCTATCTGCACCAATTCTCATCATTTAAGTCCACAGGTTTTGATTCGGCATCCTCTCCTCCCTGTTTTCTCTATCCAAGCAAGCTGCTAAAACGTCTAGATGCTTACTTAGTATTATTCCCCCTTAATTCTTTAGAAACACAATTGCTACAATGAGCCACCTTCTGTCAAATCACGTTGTCTTTCCAAGTAAGTCTCGCAATTTTGGTTCACTTGGTCTTTAAAAATCTTATTAGGATCTAATTTAGCCTACATGATGAACAGCTCTTAAAAATAATACCCTTTATTTCAACAGCACAGCATCAGGTATCACGCCTTTCTTCAGCTCTCACCCGTCTCTCCCACACTTCTGTGTACGAAATGACAACTCCACATCAGTGTGCCGGGCAGCTCAGCTTTTCCATTTGCAAACACATCCCCCAACRTACCAGTGTATATGCAGCATACTAAAGGTATCAACTGTTAAACTAAAACAAATGCCCTGTATTACTCTTGTAGCGAGGGGAGTCTGGAGGGCTCTGCATTACCCAGCCCCCAACCAATTCTGCTGYGCATCAGCTCACCCCCCCGCGCCCGAGACCCCCGGGACCGCTGCATGCGCAAGCTGCCTCAGCAGTGCCCTTCCCCATCTCCTCCAGCAAGGCGTCATGGGGGAAATGAGAAAAGCAGAAGGGCCGTCCCTTCCTTCGATTACTGAAAATGTSATGAGGCACACGGTGGACTTCTTTCGCTCCCGCTCTAACAGAAAGCATCTGCCTCGTGCAGCACCTTGTTCTGCTCCTGCAAGGCAGACAAATGAGGAGAGGAGCGAGGCACAGAAGATGGTCTCCCTGGGAGAAGGTGCTCTCCTCGGCAGCCAGGCCGGCTTTCCAGAAACGTTTGGCCACGGTCACTTGGTGTGCTTCACGCGTTGGTTTGATTGAGACAAAGTTTGCGAAGGTTGAAATTATATTTATTTGTGTCTTGTACAGCTTTGAGCAAAACTCCAGCACTTAAATAATTAATAACAATAATAATAACAACAAACAATGATAAGTGCACTCTATGGATACTGAATCTCTTTGCAGAGTCCCCTAGAAGTCATTAGGTATCCTCCTCCATAAATATTTAATAAAGATTTGATTTCCAGGCACTCCCAGTGTCTAAAATGTTCTCTTGAAAAGCCTGTGAAAGCATAGAACTGTTAAACGAAGAGCAAAGAGGGATATTACTTCTGCACTTTACAAAGTTTGAGCACTTTATGTCAAATGATACGTGCTGTTATTATAGCTCTATCTTGAGTAATGGTTTTAATTTCATATTTTGTCAAAGGAGACAAAATTGTGTCTTGCATTATATTGCTAGTATAGGGTTAGAAATGACTTATCTGGTTAATATTTTAGACAAGAGTGACCATATTGCAATTTAGACATTAAAAGTCTAAGTTGGCAGACCCAGATGTACAATTAAAAGAAGACAGCATGAGGTAGCCTTTAACCAATATTATTTTTAACATTAGCCCTAGAGATGGAAAGTCAATCTCATGGAAGCCAGAGGCAAAGTCAATATTTTACTGTTCTGCAAAAATACATTCAACACAAAGTGTCTCCATTTTTTCCTAAGACACAAAATGTTTTAGATATGTGGCATATCTAAGAAATGYGTACAGCTTCTCAGGTGGATCCTCTGACTGAATGCAGGTAACACTGCATTCAACTGGAAATAATGGGATTACTCTATTTTTCCTTTTTTTTTTTAATCACTACATATCAGTACCATATACTTACAGGTGGTAWTGTTGGAAGCTCCAAAGATACCTGAAGCATTATAACTTTAATATCTACATGACTTGGGGTTTTTTGTTCTAACCTCAGTGTGTATTAAAAATTCAAAGGTTTGAAAGCAATGTCTGCGAAGGGCTTCTTGAATACAAAATATGCTATACAAAATAACTAAAATGACATAGTTAATATTATATGAAGACTTCCACAATCATATTCTGCTTATTGGTATGTGCTTATGGTACTTGATAACAGTAGACACAATAATAGTCGAACACATAAAGTTCTCCCTTATACGCTCAAAACAATTTCTCACAGCCTAGTTCAGATACATTTTGCTTAACTCCCTGCGCTGCTTCTCCTCCTCACAAGTACATACACGCAGTTATGCTGGAATTATGCAGAAGCTATTTGAATCATCATGACATGCAGGTAAACAAAAATTCTGCTGGTGCTCTGCTATCCTTCCCGCACCTTCATCCTAACTTCTCAGTCAGATTCACCGCTCAGATTTTAAGCTCTCTGCAGCAGATACCTGACCTCTGGATGATCTTTAAAGCTAATAATAAACTTACAAGCTGTATAAAATAACAGCATAAAAACACTGTGCTTGCTTTGAAAATAAGCTAAGAATGTTTCTGGGAAGCAGGAGAGAGCCATGATACATTTACACTGCCGCATAAAACTCCCCGTCCTTGTTAACCGGAGCCCGGACAGCTGAACGAGCTCACGCGCTGCACTTGCCTTGCCTGCTCTCCGCCGGCGCTGCTGCGGCCGAAGCCCCGGGCCAGGGGGGTCCGGCTCCGGACCCGCCGCGGCCCGGGGGGCTGGCACCCTCCCGTCTCCCCACGGCTGCCAGGGCTGTGGCGGGGCAGGCGGCGGCGGCTGCCCGTCTCCGTGGAGAGATGCTGGCGGCAGGAGACCAAAGGTTTCCTCCGGCAAGCAAGCGGCGGCAGGAGCTTGGGCCGCTGGCTGTGCACTGGCACCGTTTGGAATTTCTGCGGTTGTGCACACACRCACGGACACTCTGTGTTTGGGTGCACAGTCATTTTTATGGTCTTCTGTAGTGTTTTTATGCCGGAAAACAGTCCAAATGTCACATTATACGAGTTTTTGTAAAGTCCAGTCACTGGACTCTCTAACTCCTAATTTCAATGTAACTTGCATTTTTTTTTAAATAACAGCACAGAAGAATATTATGCTATAACTGAGTTACTATTGGAAACATACRTGTAACTTAGTTAAAAAACACTTACAGTACCAATGTTCAGCCATATTGGCTGGTTCGTTGGACAGATCACTTTTACTGTGCAACTAAGGCATATATAATGGTTTTATTTATTTTATAATTTAATTCCATGCTTTGTAATACATAAAACATCCTGAAGATACCCTCTTCATAAGATAAAGAGCCTTTAAATTCAAGCAGAATGAGACCCACTTATTTCAATCCTCTGTTCTATAAAGGTAGAGCCCTCTCAGTAACTAAGAATTTCCATTTAAGAACTGCTTTCTAGATGAGGATACATGATAAAAATATTCTTGTAAATAAGGATATAAAAATAAAGATTTATTATAAGATTCAGATGGAATATTTTTCTACCTACACATTTTAAATTTAAAATCCAGATTGCACTTTTTTTCCAGAACATTGTTACAAAGACCTGACAAAGTGTCTTTTCAAAGTGATTAATTACAGATTAAGTATTTCAAGAACTTAAGTTTTGCCACTATACAGAATCCTGGCAATAAGGCTGCGCTATGTTAGGCTAAGAAATATCAATAGCAGTTTTACTACAAAATCTTCTGTGGAAAAAAAAAAATCATCTACAATCTCTCAACAAACAAAAAGATTTTGGATAGAATTATTATACTTACTCCTACGTGATAAAGAAAATGCATTAGCACATAAGCTCCGTTGAAGATGAATAGAGCCTTTACGAAATGTAAACATCACACTTCGCTAAGGCTGTACATGTACACATGGATCAAAATGAGCTTCTTAGCTGCATATTCTGTTTTCACAAAATTAGGGCCAACTTGCCCTAGCATTTAATTAGCATTAATTAAATTATTAGCATGGACTCCATTAGCAAGACCAGCCCCATCAACGACTCCCACGAGCTTAAGTAAGACACCACAATCCCTGTTACTTAAGGATAAGTTCGATATTAAGATGGACTGACGGATCACTTCTTTCACTGGTTATAAACAGCATAAAGAGAGCAACAATAAAATAAAAAAGGTGCACCTAGTGCACTATGGTGTCATCTTGTGTTCTATCTCAAGTGGGTGATAAAAGCATATAAAAAGTTATAGCAATAACCGTGGGCACGACTACTGTTTTTCCTGTATAGTGTTTGGGCATATAAGTAATTTACAAATCATAAAAATACTTGAAGTTACTGAAAAAATAAAAGTAACTGGCTATAAAAAGGATTACTCAGCTGAAACCTTCCGAAGTACAGAATCAAACTGGACAAGGACTGGGCTCTTTCATAGAAAGAATTTACTAGAGAGCAACACCACAAATAAAGCTTTTTATGTAAAGGATGATCTGAATTAAGAGACCTGGGACATTACGCAACTGTGCAAGAGAATAGATAATTCAGAAATGTTTGAGAATGTGTTAGCAGCTATCTTGGGAAGAGGAAGCAACCAGCACTGGGACTCCTCTACAGCTGATTTTAACTAGCAGACTGAGAACACGACGTTGAGGGCAACGTAATGAAACTGATTATGAAGAAAAGAGGCCAAATGTTTAGGACACCAACAGGAACAAACTGAAACAAAACAAAACAAAAGTGGACCTCAAGAAAGCAGACTCTGAGAACTGGTTATACTCCATGTGAATCTCAAGTCGTGAGCTAACTAGTTTTCTTTCTCTGTTTCTGATCATTAGAGAAAAAAATACTGGACAAATGAGCACAAYTTATCTGACTTGAGGAAGAACAGCAAGAAGAAGCCATTCTAGGTAGATCACAACACTTAAACTCAGAGGCAACTCCATAGGAACGGATACTTCGTCAAATGAGTCAGTGTAAGTATAAAGTGTGACCACATAGGGACAAAATCAGAAAGGACCGGGCACAAACTGAAACAACATTAGCAAGGGACAAAGAACAACCAAAAATATGCTCTAAGTGTGCTCAGTAATTACAGGAAGACATCGGAAGGTACTGATTGATCATTCAATGGCAAAGGAAATCTGTCAACACGTAATTCTGAAAAGACCGTGACTAGATGCCCTTTTTGCTTCAACCTCCCCTAGAAGGATCACCTGTGACCAGGTGGCTAACACAAGTACAACAATAACAAAGCCTCTGCCTGACGTGCACAACGGGCTACCATGTGTGCTCATTAAATCAAAATGCAGATTGGAGGGCTGAATTAGAATTCAGAATAAAATCGAGCAATTGTAAAAATGATTAGAAAATACGATGAAATTCAATGAGGACAAGTGAAAAGTTCTACATTTAGGAATAATCAAATCAACAGAGCTCCCGTAATTACTCTTAAAGCCACTTAAGAATAATCAACTGAACAAATACAGAATAGGGAACAACTGAAGAAAAACATCTAGGAACTGTAAATTATAATAAACTGAAGATGGATGAGTATTAGCATGCTGTTAAAAAATAGGGAATCATCATGTAAGAGTGTATTACCTGACCACCTACAGCTTGTCAGATGTGAAGTAACGCTTTCTCTTTATTCAGTGCTGTTGAGAGTATCAGAGTCAATTCTGAACCCTTCACTTCAAGGAAGCTGTGAACTAACTGACCCAGTGGCCAGAGGAAACAAGAATACTCAAAGTCTGGAAAATATGATCTGCAAGGACTGCAAGGACTGGAATCAGAGTTTTTGTGAAGAGGTGACTTAACCCCACTCATCCACCCAAAACCCAGCAGACGGGTACAGCTTAAGCTCTGTACTTTTGATCTATGAGGTGAGGTGGCCTTAAGCTTTAGTAAAAAATATTTGGTTTAAATACTAGAACAAGTTTGCCTCTGCTAAGTATAATAAGGTACTAGAATAGATTGTCCAGGAAAAAAGTCAAATCTCCAAGAAGAGAAATTTTAAAGAACAGGACAGATCCAGATATGTTAAGACACTTCCAGCTAGAGATTAACTGCAAGCCCTGTTTTCCACAGTTCTGTGGCATGTGTATAGCTCTGAAAGSCTCTTAACAGCGATCACCATTACAGCCTGAAAGATGTCATTTGGGTACAGAACATTATGCTGCTTCTGAAGAGGTATAAGTGCTTTGGCCTCAGTCACTTCACTTTTGCAAAACAATTCCACAACTGCTCTATTGTGCTGGAAAAATTATAAAACACCTAGAATCAGCCAAACCTCACCCAGTGTTTTCTTATATTTAAATTACTCCATTTACTGCAGTGCAAGGTTTAGAAATGAAATGAGGAAGGATGAGAGAATTCAACACAAAAATGTGAGGTAGACAAGAGGCAAGCAATGTAGCAAGGTGTAAAATGGCAGAGAAAACATCTTAAGCAGGTTTTCCTTTTTCTTAAAACACCAATTCAAGCTGCACTAAATCTTTTCAGTTATGTACCAGAGGAGAACATAATGAACGAACATCTGGATTAGGATTAATTTTAACATTGTATTAAGTTAAAAATGACAGCTAGGCAAGGTTTTCATGCCACATCAACAAACCATCAGCCACCAGAACATCTAACTGCAGCTAAGACAGAGACACAGCGGTGCAGAGCTCACCCCAGTGACCTCCATATTTGTACCAGCTGGCCTCTTTAGCACAGATCTCAGCATAGGAAAACTGTCAAAGCTTTAAACTGAGCTCCCCAATCCCTCCCACCCTTTTCTTTGATTTTGCCTTTACTATAAGCCCCAAAATCAGGCCACAGCCCAACAGCCAGGCTCACCCAGCAGTTACTACTCCCAAGCCTTATCTTGCCTCCCCTTCCCTGGGCCTTCCTGCCCTCCCTACCCAATGCGAAATACCCCGTACTTGTTGCTTTAACTTGGCACCTTTAGTTCTGCTTGCTCAGACACTGTTGCTGCAGACCCCTGGACGCCAGCGCCTACTGGCCTCCCCTGCTGTGGATTACTGAAATGCGGGAATTTTGCGCTGGAGCCTGCCCCTGAGCCTTGTTCTCTCTTCAGAAAAACAAGCAGGCTAAACTTTAAAAAAAAAGAAGAAGAAGAAGAAGAAGAAAGCTCTGGCAGGGCTCTAAGCTGACTAATCCTTGTAAGAGAGCAATTATCTCTTTCCTTTTTTTGGAACTATCCACTATTTGCTCACGGTTCCTGCTAAGGAATGAACTCATACATCCTTGCATTCTTCTTTTTCTTCTAATATATCTACAGAAAGCATTTATTCTCATGCCCTCACTAGCTATAACTCATTTTGTACTTTAGCCTTTCTTCAACAATACATATATACAAGCTAAAAACAGCTGCCGGGAGAAAACACACAGCATRTTTCTATAATGCTGAAATATAAAAATTAGCTGAAAATCTGTGTTAATGAACCACTTCATTATATAAAATCTTGTAAGATCACCATAAGAAGACAGTATGAACTGACCAACTTTAAAAAGGATATTCAAAACTTCCAGAAAATTCAGAGGTGTGGACTAGAGAATTTATTTGGAGATTACAAAGTCAGAAAAAGCTTCCAGAGTAGAATATACTTTCCATTCACAGCAGCAGCGTGAAGTGGACTTGAGTAATGAGGCCTTATTTTGCTATGTTGTGAAAAATTTGTTTATAATAATTGTGTTAATATATGGGGTTGTAGTTCACAGATCTGATAAAAGCAGCTTCTCAGCAAGGGACCTCAGAATACAGAAAACATGGAGAGCGGTGTTTCGAAGCTGTAAGAGAAAACCACACTATACCCAGTATTAAGCCTTTAGCTCAAGGGCTTCTACACATGATAGTTACTTACAGAAAAGCCTACAGAATGAAGCAAAGTCTTCATTAATAGACTTTTGTTAAAGTCTAGTGCAGTAAAGAAATTAGAAGAAAAATACTGGTAAATTGTGAAAAACACTGCTTTGTAACAAGCAATTTTCCGAAAAAAAAAGAAATCATACATCTTTAAAAAGCAACATTAATTTATTCTAAGCACAAAGCTCATTTATTTATGAGCTACTGTTGATATTCCACTTGAGAATACAACGTAAAAGCATATGGTTTCTAACAYCAAAAAGCTACAGAACGAAACTCTTCGAGTAAGTTATAGCACAGTGGTTGYATTAATACTGTTTTTCTTCCATCTCTAAAATTTATTTTTCTTTTACAAAATGAACTTAAAACCCCCAAAAGATGTATTATGTTGTTTCAGTTGGTAAAGAAATATTTATGAAGATTAACATAAAGGAGAAATAAATGAATTTTCCCTCTAAAACTGTAACTTACAAACTAAAAATGCTCCATAGTGTTTGACAAAGGAACAAGAGCAGTAGATTGTGGTTAAATTCAGCTCTACCATTTATTAACTTATCAGTAACCTATTCACTGTGCATGATAAAAGCTTAGATGCCAGAAATGCAAAACATTAGCCTTTTTTTTCTGGAAAAACACACAGAATTAGACTTTCACCTGTAAAAATTACATACTTAAAATACACTGGGTTTTGTTGCTGCTTCTAAATACAGAACTACTTCCCCTTTTCAGAGAAAAGCTGTCTTTCCATTATGTCTAGCCACATTCAAACTGTGTTTGAATAATCTGAAGTGTAAAAATAACAGTTAAGTCCTGTATTTTTCAGAATTGGTTGGTACTCTTGGCTGCCTTGTAAACTCAGTGTGAAGTGATGTAAAAATTAGYTTTTCAACTAGGGGGTAGGGAGGAGGGAGGGAGGAGGTGAGGATTCAATGCTGCTTGAAAGCTAGGAATGGCTCRGTAAATTCTCTGAAGAGCTGATGTTCAAAGTTCAGAGCAGTGATTTCTCTTAGATGTGCTGCTAACGACTGAAGGATGACAACGCAGAGTATGATTGAACTTGTCATTGCTGGCATAAAGGACTAAAGGACTAAGCTAACACATAAGCTCCAATTCTTTGCTGCAATTTTAATCAGAAGCAAATGAAATATTCAGATAGCCTGCTTCCCCTAGAATGCACTTCAGCTAACTGCAAGAGTACATTTTATTTTTAAATTTTATTTCTACTTTAGGATTTGGGGCTGGGGGAGGGGAAGGGAAGGGGAAATACGAGTATAAGCTCATAGCTGCCTCTCCCTCGCTCTCTATTTCTTCCAGCCTTTCACTGGGAAGGGCCTAAGACAACACTGACAGCAATCACACACTGGAACAGGCTGCCCAGAGCAGAGGTAAAATCTCCCTCCCTGGAAATATTTAAGAGTTGGCTGCACAGGGCCCAGGATAATCTAATCTAAGGCCTTGCTTTCAGCAGAAGGTTGGCGCAGGGGATCTCCAGAAGCCTCTGCCAGAAGTGGCTGTCTTGCTTATCAAATATATTACACTGAACAGGCCTGCAGAAAATTTAAAAATATGTAAAAGTAGAAAATGCTACAGGTGTTGCTTCTATTTTTTAAAGTGCAAAATACRGAACCAAATGCTGAGTTTTTCTTCTCTGCTGCTTGGGCTTTTCAGACTGCTACAGCTTATTCCATGTCATGTATTTGTTATGTTAGGTAAATAAGGTCACTAGGTAAGCAAGTGGGTGTCTAAAAGCGTGCTCATGCACTCACCTATGCAATAGTGGCTAGAGCAGCAAATGCAAAGAATTCTGAATTTGTCAGTGGAGCATCAAGAAGGGATTTGTAAGAAAAGAACTGCTCATCATGCAAGGATGGACCAGCAATCTTACTAGAGGTTTCCTCATCAGCTGGGTACTTTCATGGGTAATTTTGGTGGTCACTCTCCATTCTGGTACACAGTTGACAGGTGAGCACAGTTGAGTTGAGTGAGATGATCATTCCTCCACTTTCAAGTTGGGGAATGACATGGAAGATAAATGAATTCTGTATAGTACAAAACTGACAACTATCCAGTTTCCAAAAGATTTCATAAGTCTCTTATTCCTCCACTAGGACTGCATTTATTTATTTTGGGGATGAAGAGGAGGAAGCAAAATATTTTTATATAATTTTGACATTCTAGATTGATAAAAATTAAAAAAAATTTAAGATTCCCATATTGTTTTACAGTGTACTCAACATGTACTCAACTTCTTACTGGAAGCAGAAAACTAGTATCATAAACATTTACTGACTTAAATGTAACATCTAATTAAATTATTGAGGCTACATAACAAACTTGTCCTGCTACTCATTTGTTTAAATTCAAAGATTTTATCACATCAGGGACCGAGAATTATCAAGTGCATGATGCATCCTATGTTGCACAGTAACAGGCAGTCCCTTGTTTACCACACAGCTATAGCAAGGGCCCAATTTACACAACAATTACTCAGAAGTAACTTAAGAAAACCAGAGAGAGATTAATTAACTTCAGTCAAGAAATACAATGTTGTTTCTACAATGTTGTTCACTTCAGCTTCATGTCCCAAGAGTAAATATCCAATTAAAATTTAAGTCAAGATACTGATAATCAGCACAGTATTCTACAGTACTTTTCTTTTAATATGTATCTAAATATATATGCCTCACTGTAAGCAAACACTTCATGTCTGCTGCACCATYGATATGATGCAAGGAACTGTACTGATTCTGAATACACATCAAATTGCTTTTYAAAAAAACTGAAAGGATGAACTAATTATCCTGCAAGTCAAGACCCATGCCCACTTAATTAGAAAGATCATTAGCACACAAAGGAAGCTTCAAAATTATTTTTGACACACTTATCCCCCTTTGTGGTATGTTGTTAACATACAAGAGACCGTTTCAAACCAATGATACATGGTTCAAGAAAATATTAAATACAACAGCCAATCCCTGATCTGGTTATTAAACAGAGTAGTTAATCTGAACARAAACCATTCCTTGTTCTAAAAGAAGAAGCCCGAAGAAAAAAAAYGGCATTCTGCAGCTTTTGCACAAGGGCTGAATTCGCTTCCCATCTGAAAGCAAGGATTCAATTTCTATTATAAGCACAAATTTTACCTTGCCTTCCATAAAATTACAAGTTACCCCAAATGAGTATAAAATCAATTTTATTCATCTTGAAATACGCATATAAAGGTGTTTCGTTAAAAAATATATTGCAAACATGGTCCTGCAAGAAAACGAGCACAGAGAGGGATATTCCCAAAGCCAAACCTTAGTTTAGCGAGGCCAGACTCCCTGAACTCCCTTTATAAGGGAGGTGAGAGAGAGCGAGCCTGACTACACAAGGTTGGTTCATGCTTYGAGTTTCCCTCTGGAGGGCCTTCTCAGCAGTGACCAAGGACATAGGCAGGTCCTGAGACACCACCCCCTCTTGCACAGTTAGCCTTTACGAATGCCATTCAACCAGGTTTCTTGGGCTAAAGAAATACTAACAGAGCAACACGCAGCATTCGCAGTTCCCATACAGGAAAATGTAGAAATGTGGTTCAGACCCATGAACCCTTCAAGATGAGCAGCTCAAGCACATTTGATCATCAGAGAACGGCAGGAGTTGTCCTCTCGAAGTTGTCCTGACATGTGCTGCTGCTTCTGGCCCCGGGCTTCCTCCCACAAAGCTGCCGACCGCCTCCTCCGGCAGCACTCCTCTCAGCGCCCTGGCAACAGCTCCCAAAGCATATTCCCACTGCAAGAGCTCTTGAAATATGGTTCAAAAATGATAACTATGTCTTGCTTTCAGTTAATTTCACCGTGTGTCTATACCTGCATATTTGACCGCAGAAAAGACCAGAGTATAGAATTAGCTGCTATGTTTACATTTTCACTGCTTTGGCAATTCAAAAGACTGCTAAAAATCTAGCCTGCCTGCACACGGTGCTCCTTCTGTGCAACGTGCCAGAGAGCATCAGTCAATCTGAGTCTGTGGGCAAAAATGAAAATATCTGTAACGATTTGAAGAGGCGTAGCATCAAAATTATATCCCATAAGAACTCCTCAGTTTCCTTATTCAGTGTTGRTTAAAACAATGAACTATGTATTTAAAAAAAAAGATTCCTAACAAAAATCTACTTTAAGAGTATTTTAAATTTTGAAAAATAATTAATGTTTTAGGCTAAGCCGTATCTCAGGAATGCTTTGATTACTTTAAAAAAATTGCATTTGCAAGAAAAAGAAATTCTCAGGATTACTGTTACCCTCAATATAAAGCCTAAGAAGCTGAAGTTAAAAATGAATACTCAGGACAACCAAAAATCTTATGCTTGCCTGTAGTAACGCCATGAAAAAAAAGACAACTGAACGTCTTCTTCACCCAGTTAAGTGTAATCTGAGACACCACACACACAACTTCTCTCCAGTACTCTGATGGGGAACACTGGCGAAAGACAGCTACAGGAGAGGTCAGCAACTTTGCTCTGCAGCCAGTTCTGGTCCCCGCGAGGCTACGGCCTCCCCCGCGAAGGATGCTCTGCCTGGAGGGAGCACTGCGGTTTCTCAACAACGGCACTATACAAGCAGTTCCTCCGCAACTTTCTGAGAGTTAAGATCTTCTGTACCAAGTATCTGAGGACATTCACCGAACAGTTACCAGGTTGGTTATCTAAAATAACTTCATCTTGTTTTCTTTTGCTCATTTATTTCGAGAATATATACTTATTCTATATTTATACAGATGCGAGGCACTGGATATTTTAATTCTACTACAAAATGTTCTGCTTTCTTAATGGATTAAGCCTTCCCACGTTAAATAAGTTTTATAGGTTTTATTTTAAAATCTGAGTTGAAGATACCTAACTATTCATTGTAAATCACGATGCTGCATAGAAGGGAAAACAAAGAATTTCAGCAATATTCAGGATTCCTAAACAAAATTGGTACTAAGAGGGATACTCCATTTTTGGGGGCTACACAACTTTACTATTAAACGGAGAAAAGAAAGGAAAAAAAAATCTGTAAGTGAGCTCCTGAAGTTCTGACCTTTAATTTCAGTCTATATGCTAATGCTTCCTAGTTACGAATCAGTTCTCCACATCATCAATATGGAGCACTTCAAGCACAAGCCCGCACTGAGAGCTCCAGAAGCAACTTTGTACACACAACAGTTCCCAAATTGATTTTCATTAGAAATGGTTTGAAAACTCATTGTTTTTAAGAACTGCAGTTTGCTGTAGAATTTATCTTGTATATTCCTATGCAGTTCCTTTCTTCTATGTTATCAATAAAACTAACACTGACCTTCCTCCTCGAAGGTTAAACTCCCAGCTTCTGTTTGAAACGCTAGAGTGCCTTTTCTCAGAAGAAATGCTACACATACGTGCCGCCAGCAATGAGAAAGAATACACTATTGCTCCGACCCTTCATTAGTCAGAGGATCTTGGCAACAGCAATACCGCTTGTATACGGTCTCTGCATGAAAAACTGTTTTCAAACGTAACCTTGCCAAGGGCTATGTTCAGTCTTGGCAAAAGGAAGCAAACTTTACTTTTTACCAATGAGTTCACGCTGCATGAGAAACAGGTGTTATGATAGGAAATGGGACTTGGAGGAGGAACAAAACAAAATTCTCTAAAAATAAGTTTGGTTTGAAAAAAAACTGGAGATAACAAGCCTGCGGGGCTTACATGTTTTTGTAAAATGTAAATCATGAAAACTGGTTAAGGGATTAAATGCTCTTTTTCAAAAATGACCACGGAGATTATAATCATTAATTAAAATCATGTAAATAATGTTCTGAAAGAACTCTCCCTTTTTATCTCATAGGTTTCAAACAGCCTAATGGTAGAAAGGTTTAGTCTCAGAAGAGCTACTCTAATTAAAACTAAAACTTCAGTATAATTAATAAGTGTGAGTAAGCTCGCAATCTCATCCACTTGCAATGACAATTTTTTAACAGAGAAATCAAAGTATATATTTAAATATCATTATAATAGGTTACACTGGACTACATTCTTACATGTCCACTCATATATTTTTAATCAATTCATTAAGCAGCACCATTAAGACTCTTGACTTGTACTCACTTAATACCACTACTCCTTAAAGTACCTTTACTCCTTAATACCCTTCCTTTTGCTCAGGTTATAATACCTTTTAACATTCATCTGTAGTGATGTATATAGGAAACACACAACATGGAAATATATGGTAAAAATAATTACAAAATAAAATGCATCCATACAGAATGGCTATTATCTGTATGTTCTGTACTTTCTCCACAGGATTCTAATGTACAAAAAAAAGTTTTAAACTCAGATAGAAAACTTTTTAATGTTGGGCATTCATTTAAAAGTTCTCATTTATTCCAGACTAGCAAGGTAGGTATATCACTGAAATTTTATTACTTATTACAATAATAACAAAAAACGATAGTCTAATAAAAAAAAAAAAAATTGGAAAAAAAAAAAAAAAAAAAAAAAAAGGAGCAATACAAGTGCTGACATCTAGCATTTTCAGAACCAGAATAGTCACATTTCCTATTGTCTTCTTCTAACTGGCTCAAAGTAAAATCCAGTGATTTATGCACTTGATCTGAGAAAAGGAAAAAGAACACAGTTTGTGCTCAAGTATGCCCTAAAATATAAATAACAAATTCTTACTGCTTTGCGTGAATACGGGAATACAAAGAGAAWGTGAATCTGTAATGCTATGACAGGCTATTTGACCTTTTTATTCACCTTCTTTCTCTGAACTCCAAATTATCCTGGCAAGTGAGAGAGAACAGGAGTGTGTGCACGTGCGAGCACTCTGTGTACCACACGTATTGAGGCTCAGTCAAAATATATTGTCTTTTCATGTAAACGAGGGAATTCACTCTGCAGTTATTCCTTTTCAAACTCAAAGGCTGTTTTTAGGATTCCTTAGCTATGTTTGCTATATCCATACAGCTGGATGCTTTAACGTCTTTGGAGGAGATCCACAGACTTAAGAGATACCACGATATCAACGTATAGTATATCATGGTATTCTTACCATGAAGGTAAGAGATATCATAATATAACATAAACTGCATTCTTATTCAAAGAAAAAATAAAATGTTTCTAAAATGAAAGACCGAAAAGTTTGAAATCTGTTAAAATGCTATTTGCCAGTTTTGAAGTATATTGCTAAACTGAATCTTTGAAAATCTGATGAAGATATTTTTACAAATTTCAGTAGAGTACTCTTTAGTTTGAGGCATTTCACCGGAATAAAAATGGTAACACTATGTATTATTGATGGACTGGAATATATTTAAAATGTGTTTTAAAAGAAAAAATAAATACATGCAGCTAACAATCACCTTTGACTTCAACTAAAACCATGAACATTTTAAACAGGACTAAGATATTTTCAATCTGTTTTTCAAACCAATCTGCTACCATCAAGTCATTTGTTATGGTTATGCTTTAAACAAATACAACTCAAATAATGCAACTGCAAGAGGTTTGTGCTGTTTCTTAGAATTTCTGCCCTGTTCTGTAACAAACAAAAAAATCAGGACAGTTCTTTCTTTTGTGAGTATCTGATGCAGCATGAAAAAATATAAATTGCAAGAAAAAAAATGAGAAATGCAAATAGAACACACTGATAGAAAGCACGGTACAGATCATAAAAAAAATACTTGCTTGGAATTTGAATATGAAACCCATCTTGCAACATATCTAAAAGCTGCAAAGGCAATTTGCACTTATACATATTCTCAGTCAGCAAATATTCTCTCTGTGTAGAGTGTCGACATCCCTTTACATAACCTCCCCCCAAGAATAAATAAGAAAGAATAAATCTAACAGCTTTTAACTTCTTAAAGGGTCACTAGGCAACACATGAGAAGATATACAAAGCTCTAGCCTTATTTCCTAAAGTAAGTGTTTAAATTTCCATTTGTGCTCAATAACAGACACAGATCATTACAGTACAGATAATTAAATAAATTGGAATCCAAAAATAACTCAATATGTTAATATTGTTCTACTAACACCTAAGTAAGCTCCATGTTAAAATCACGTAAACAACACATTCTACTTGCTTGCAGTAAAGGTGAATAAATTAGAAAAAATAATCTGTAGTTTTGTAAGGAATTTAAGAAACTGTATGGTCAGTCTGGAACCATTCAACCTTAGATATTCATAAAAATTCTCCTGAATCACATAATTGAAGCACAGGTCTGATAAACTAATTTCAAACAAGCTTTCTTTCACCCATTATGCTATACAATTTTTCCATATCATGAGACTAGTTAGAGAGACTCAAATCACAAGGGGACCCCATTTCTGCACAAACAAGTTTAAAATGTACTTTTTAATGTGATTTTACAAATTGAATTATAAACTGATTGTTTGAAATTTCTATGAAGTCTGTAAAATTATGAGGAGTGTGTGTGTGTGTGTAAATATTTAGGGAAAACATGAGTAAAGCCCAGTAATTTGTGTATTGCTTGGAAAACAGTTTTATAATAAGAAAATCTATCCAAACAGATTGTTCTTTATTCGTCGGTGAACATGTCAGGCACCCATTTTTCCATTATGCATGATGCCAAAAACTAAGGCACCATTTTTCTGTTTTAGTGAAACCAACATTCTTCTTCAAATTTCACAATATTTTAAGTATCAGTTTAATTTGTATAAATATCACTTCTAAATTTATGACACACAATTTTATGACAAAAAAAGACTGTAAAATTCACAGGTTTTCGATTCACTTTTACAGAAACAAACTTTGTTGCTGAAATGGAAAGAAATTCACTGCGGGACTGCACCCTGATCACATTTTTGATGCACAAATAAGTATATAACTTAACATAAAATTGAAAGCCTGTAAAGAATGTCACTTGGTATGACCAGAAAAAATGTCATCAACTAAAATTCCTCATCCTCTGAGTAGCACTCACTGCACTGATCCAACATTGCTAATTCTGCTGGACTACAACTAAATAAATAATACGGTAGAAGAACAGTCGGCAGATGTAGACTCTCAGACGATCGCAGTGCTCTCCTAGCAAGCAGGTCAGATGTTATTAAACGTGGGCACCATAACTGGGTCAAGCAACGCAGCGTAAAGCAGGATCACAGAATTACACGACACGTTCTTTTCGTCTTTCTTTGGTACGTAACTTGTGAAAATGACCTCGCTGTCTGCCTCCCGGTCCCTGAGCCGCAAAGAGCTGGAGGCAGCTCTGCTGGGGAAGCATCGCTACACGCTTGCCCTGTTCCTACAGGCTCCTCCAGGCACCGGAGGCCGGCAACAGGCAGAGACACGAGACGGAGCTGAGCAGACCTCAGGTCTGACCTGGCGCGTGGCTCGACCACTAGCCAAAGTACAAATCCAGAAATCGTCGTTAAACTTCACAACTACCAACGAAAAAACTAACACTTTATGGGCCACAAAAAAATGATAGAGATCCCAGACTTGCTGATCAGCTTTTTTAATCCTTTAATTTTCCTTAAGTATTCTCAATTTTTTTCAAATACACTTCTACCAATTATTTTCATGCTAAGTTACAYTTTAAAAATACGGATAATGGTGTTCATTTATTAATTCTGCAGTATCTCTAAACAGTTTAGAATTATATTTAGATATAAATAAAAGAYTTGCACAATGGGACTTTACAGAAGTAGAAGGGGGCTAAACCACTCAGATTCTCAATGCTAGAATTTCCTGAAGCAGTCAAACTAAAGTCTGGCCATAACCAACTCATATTGCTTTGGARAAGGCTACTACTTTACCTGGAATACTGAATAAAATAAGCCCAGGAGACAGAATACCTGGAGAAACATGGTATTTTAAAATGCGTAGAGGAAGAGGAAAGCGGGAGTTCAGTGTCACTAGAATTTCAACTCAAATACAAAGCATTTTAATGTGATGTTGAAACTATCTAAAGCATATGATAAGTTCTTTTTCTCATGTTTTCATATCCTTTAGATATTACAAGCTTATCCACTGTAATTACAAGAAATTCATGGCAAGAATCTATAAAATTTGAAATTAATTTATTTCTTTGTCTGCAAGATGCACCATGCCACCATTTAAAAAATGTTCTAGAGATGTTAAATTCACGAAAGATCGCTAAAATTAATTTTTTTTCCAACATGCAAAAGAAATCAGTATGAACAGCATAATTAGTATATGTATATTGCTCAACTGTAAGAATATACACAGTAGACACTATAAAGCAAATATACTTCTATTCCAAGCAACACTATAAAGCAAATAYACTTCTATTCCAAGTAAAGTCCAGCAGCACTTCCTAAGTATCTGAAAAATACTCGAGGCATACCACACTAYTAAACRTCCCCATAAGACTTATATTATATAGAGAGTTGGCCCATTTTGGAAATGWGTATTTATTTCATGAAGAAGTAAAACTGTTTCGGACAAGAACAGGTGCTAAACATTTCAATCTCTCCCCATCGCAAAGTCGGCTCAAAGCTCAAAACTTACAGATAGTAACAATTTCTGTTTATCTAAACAATTTGGGTATCTCCTCCGTGCTCCAGGCCGCTTTGTCGGATCTGGAGAAGTCGGAGAGCTCCCACAGTCGTGTGGCTGAGAACCACGGGGCCCAAGAGAGGCTCATCTTTGCGACACACTGCGTAATGCCTCTATGCACGAAGCTGCCCGTTCTCTTCGACCATCTCTGCAAGTGCTAAGTTACTAAAGTTGGGGGATAGGAGGAACAGAGTAGAAGATGTTCAAGAAGGGGAATTTTAGACATCAGTTGCCCAACGAGTTTTTGCGGCTTGCTGTTAATACATTAAACAGTAACTTCACTTTTGTATTTTTCTGCACCCGGGCAGCAGACTTCTGTCAAAAAACACTCTTTGTATTCCTCCCGAGGYGCATTTGGAAGTGCAACTGCAAACCTGGGAGGTATTCTGGATATAAATGTGCTGGACATCACATTCTGAATTGCAAATTATCTTACTACAGAATTCGTAAGTACTGTAATATGAACAGTGGCAAAAATCCCTATGCTAGTTTCCAGYGGCAAACGTAGATAGCACAGTAAGTTTGTTCCTAAAGCCTTTGAGGCAAATTGCAGAAGGCTCCCATATAAAGAGAGAAGACTATGCCATCCTTACATCAGCAACTTGTTTGAGGGCATATCTGAAGGAGGAAGCTTTCAAGAACCTCTTTAGAACTGGGCTTTMAACACTGAATCATGAATGAAATTCCACAGTACAAAGACGAAGAGATTCAATGTGTGTACGCAGACCCGACGGTCGCTGGCCAAGACTGAATCTCCAAAAAGATGCAGGGGCCCCTCAGCGAACAATACGGACGTTCAGCTCCTCGGACGGAGACGCTGGTGGGGCCAGCGCGCTCGGGGCCTTTCGCCGTTGCGCTGCTCAGTGCGGCGCCTATCGGCACGCTCCGGCTGCTGCCAAGGCGCAGACAGAGCTCCTTCAGGGCGCCCTGGAAGCCGGGCCGGTCGCAGGGGGCTGGGGACAACATCAACGAGGGCTTTGTACAGCCAGCTCAGCCGCTGGCTGCGCGCCCAAGGGTGGCACTGGTCCGAGTTCCTGCCGCTGGCTTGCACGCGGCCTTCTGAACTAAAGCAAGATACCTCTCTCTCGAACTTCAGGATCGGCCACGGTGGGTGGGGAAATGCTGCAATTACTGAATTAGGAAATGAAAGTTTAATTTTAAAAAATTAACTTCAATTCCACAGCACGGGGCAGTCTGTGACCATGGAAAACCAGGATGCTACGAGGACATATTGAAAAATTAAGATCTTTATAAATTATCTTAAAGATATAAATCAACATATATTTAACTTATATAATAACACAATCTTGAATTATCCTACTGTATATATTATAAAAATGCAAACTTAACACAATCTAAGGATAAATATATACCTACAATGTACATTAATCAACACAGTCCAGGCACAGAGCCCAGCAGCGAGCATTTACAGGCAGAAATGGTCAGTAATATTATCATTATAGACAGTGCTTCAAAACAAAGTTTCATTTGAAAAAGGACAAACTGCTCTGTGACAGATGAAGAAACCCTTCGTGTGTGCGTGCACATGTGTACAGTGACCAGCWCGCTGGCTTTCATTTAAGTTAGGTCTTAACTCCAAATTTTTTCGATTTGGAGGGTTACCTTCTTGGGGAGAAYCCTACCATCTTCCTAAAGCTATATTTAATTACTGGCAAACACAAAATTGGTTCTAGCTTAATGCATCTTTTAAGTGGCAATAGAGAAAAACAGCACTTCTTAGGATGTATAAACATGCAACTCTCATGCAACATTTCACATCTGATTTGCTTCTGAATCAGACAAACACACTAAGGTATGAATATTAAATTCCTGCAAAGTAAAGGTAAGCAGAAGTGTTAGAGCAAGTCAAGGAAGGAGCTGTCACTCAAAAATGATACATCTGATAGCAAAACATATCCGGGCAAAAAATGTGKACTGCTGAAGTAGATGACGAGTGCTTAGTCTGTATTATAAACTCTCTAAATTACAACGGTTAAAGGAACCGTTTGAAAATGAAGTAAACTACATCTTGTGACAGAGTTATAAGCAACTCTGCCTAGGAAACAGAGATCAAATGTCTGCTTACAGCTCAGTTCCAAATCACACTCTGTCCTACCTACTTACTTGTAATGTTCATCAACAGTTATTTTTCTGCGAAAATTTTCCATTTCAGTCTAAGCCTATGAAATATATTTTAATAAATCAAAAAAATATAACTCAAATGCAGTTTTTGAGTTTTTTGACAGACTCATCTAATCAAATCATTCAGAGCTGTCTCAGTTGATGTGTGTCATTAAGACTTGAAAAATAAAACCAAACTAAGGCAAATATGAGGAAGYTGAGTAGGTTTAAAGGTCTGGGATGTCTAAATTTGTCAACTCGAAACCCTCGTGTTTCAACYCAATTCAAAGCCAAAGCTGTTTAGCATCCAGGTAGGTTTCTGAAAAGCTTCAGATTTATACTGAGCTCAAATATAGCTTCAGGTAATCTAGCCTATGGTTTTAAACTGCTGGAGCAGCTAAGTCCAATTAATGTAAACCTTGTAACAAAAGATGATTGGGTTTTGGAAGTCTTCCACAWCAGAAATGGTTGAGAAAGAGGACAGCATGCTTGAACTTCTACATCCGAGTACTCTGTGTACAGGGCCTGCTGATGACACAGTCCCAGTTGAATTCACCTCCTTCATTCCCTTCTAAAAAGCCACAACAGCAAAACAAAGATGAAAGAACATAACCAATGTTATGTTTGAAAGCACAAAGACCGTTCACCTCCAATTTCAGAACGGGAAAGTCTGACTAAGTTTGTGCCACATACCTTTTTATTTATTTATATTTACATTATATGTAGCATTATAAGTTATACTACCTAAGGTAAATATTTTACTCATGCACTGTTAACGGCAGCAGTCATATGACTAAGGTGTGTAGAATTAGGACAAYACTAATTTTGTAAAGTTCATTTATTAAATGATAAGCATAAGTGAGCAGATTAAGGTAGAACTTTATCCTTGATATTTTGGGGTTTTTGACTGTTAAGTATTTGCTTTCCAGGTCTTAAATACTGGAATGCTTTTTGTATTTAACAAATGTATCTGATTTGTGATGGATAAAAAAATCAGTAATTACAGCAAAGAATAAAATCCAGCTTCTCTATGGAAAAGAACGTATCAATAGTCTGTTAGCTTGCTCTTCATTATGATTTTATTTAATTTTAGTAGCCTTTCAAGGATACTACTTGAGAAAGAGGGGGTTAGATTATTCTTCTGTATTACATTAGGAGCTACTAGAGGAATGTCTAAATCTATTGTTTGCAAGTAAGCAACATATCTGGAAAAGGAATGATATTTGTCATTACTGAGAACCTGAAAGCAAATTTACATAGCCCAAATGAGACTTCAAATTAGTAGAAATGAATCTCTTTATATCTAACTGAAAATGGAAAGAGGAACAGAACATTATAAATGTTATTTAATATCTGAATGCGTGTATTGCGGCTACTAATGTGCTTCTTGGATGTGCCCTCATGTCCTAGGAGGTCTAAGCAGCGTTTAATTAATTTGCTGATGAAGGAATGCTTACACCACAATTTATACCTTGCTTTTTGATTTATAGACAATTGCTTTTTCTCTCTAAGATCAGCTTCTGAATTTGAAATTAGATGTCAAAAGATTTTAAATTCCTCAAATTCTTGCCTCGCAATCCCTGACCCGCTTTCAGCCTTCTCTGCTAGGTCGCGCGAGGCTACAGTCTTTTGCATACAGCACTGGCTTACTGGCTGTGTGCATGGCATACGACAGCATTTTAAGTCTCTAGTTAAAGCACAGCAAGACTGAATTAATCCATGTGCACAAAAGAACATGGAGGAAGAGGCACACCAAAGTTTACATGGATAAAGTAATAAGCACAGATTAAATCAGCAAGCGCTTCAAGAGGAGCCACAACGGCTGATGACATGAAGGAAGGCAGAAGCAGGACTACAATAAAAGGTTTGCTCGCATACAAAACCCAGGCTCAATTCTTTAAAAAGTGCTGCAAACTATGCTTTGGTCAAAATTTATGAGAAAACATGAAAACTGGAAGGTCAAAAACTGGTATCTATTTTTGTTTAGAGATCTGACAATCAAACTGAAAAATTCAAACGCTGGATGAGATTTTAGTGCTTCTAAAAAGTGATTCTAGCCAAACATTTCGGTTACAATAGCGTATTTTCTCATAGCGACAATACATTCCATGGTGCATGTACAGTCAGGAGACAATTCATATTAGCATTAGGTTTCTAGCTGTGACAATGATGCAAGATCTAGAAATAAGTGCTAATCTGAGCTCTTTTCATTATCAACAGATTCAATTGAGCAGAAAAGACTGCTTGAAATTCAGCAATCACATTTCTCACTGTTCCAGAATGACCTGTTTCATACTAGCAGGAAGCAGTGAATTCATACATACAAACAACTATCTGCAGGCACTGATTTTCAGAACACAGTCAGAAACAAGTCAAAAAGGGTTCAGGGACCAACACTAATAAAGAACAACTTAGTTTTCAGCTGTCTGAAGTGAAAAATAGGAGTCTTGACATGCTTCATTATTGATTTMATCTTAGACTATTTCTAGAATAATTTCAGTTATCTGTCTTAGGCAATTAATATACATCAGCAAAAATGCAAAATGAGAATTTGAGCTGATGCAAGAGTAGTAGTACCTTCCACAGCAAATTACAGTATGAATTTAAATCAAATAACACTATTCATGTAATATGCCTTTCTTAGGATGCTATAATTAAAGTGTTGTAACACATGTATTTCTTGAACACAAAAAAAGAGGCGGGAGACTGTATTTGTTCACAAATTGGATTAAAAAGTATGTAAATTTGTTTTGGTTATGTTAATATATTTATTCTTAAAATAAAAACTGTTGACATCTCAATTTTTTAATTTATTTCCTTATTTTTTAAACAGAGGCCTTTTCTAGGAATGGGAAAACTTACCTGCAGACTTTTTAAATCTGCACAGGTATTACAAGCTTAAACTTTTTCTTCTTAATACACATTATATACTTTTTCCGTTTTACTTCCCAACCGTCAGCTTCAGATAAACAAGACAAACCCAGCTCATTTTGARAAGATACATATTCTGATTACGTGAAGAGTCAAAACACCCAAAATACAAACTTGATTCCACAGGCACAAAGCCAGATAACCCTAGATTTGAGTCACTATGTTACAGAAATATCTGATTTGTATTTCCTCCACAATTCAGCACTACCTGTTATGGTAGAATGTCTTTAGTCACCCATGAACACTGGTTAATATTGTTTCACTCAAATTCTCCCCATTAGTTACATTCCACTTTTCCTGTAGAATATGTATTGAACAGCAGACAAGTCTCAGAAAGTAATGCCAAGTGAGAAGACCAATATATTGATTTTCTGATTGTTTCTACTGTAATAAATACTTAAGGATATATCTAATAGAAGAGTTGGCACTTCATGATGTAGTAAGGATATATCTAATAGAATAGTTGGCACTTCATGATGTAGTTACGCATTTATTAATACTTGCTTACTCCACCTCCAAGAAACTGCACAAATGCCTATTGATTTACTGTGCCCTTTAAAATTTGGTTGTATTGTAACCTTTTAAATTTGCTTACTCTTAAAGCACTTTTGATTCGTTAGTAACTTAGTCAATTCATTTGATCAAGTTCCTATTAGGTTAGGGTCTACAGTTTTAAAATTATTACAAATTCAGTATGGCATTAAATATAAATCATCATTTATCATAATTGAGTTTCACTGTTATTGAAGGACAATTACATACACATCACTAAATGTTTGATTGAAACAAATTAGGCAAGAAAATAATTTTAGTCTATAATGGGAAATAAAGCTGTTACATATTCAGAGCACCTCTATTCTTAACTTATGCTTAAGTAAGATAGAATCACTTTAAAATTATTCTTACATATACACTTGCTTTGTAGAAGACAGAAATTTAGAAAGGCATCCAATCTGCAATATTGACAGGCAGCCAGTACACACCTATAACAGAATTTTGTAGATCTGTACAAACACTGCAGCTTGGACCTGCTGCAAATTTGACTGGACTCACCGAGTGTGAAAGTTTACTACTGATAAATTGCCAAACTACAGGCACAGATAGCAAAGACAAGCACATGGGCTCCAGGRAGAGTGTAAGGAGCTATAATACGTRTATTTGTGCCTGGAACACAGAACTTCCTTTTCACAATGTCTGGTATCAGGAGTGTGGCAGTGCGGGGTACTCCTTTATCACATAATTTAATGTGAAATAACGCAACTGCCTTCCAGGGACATCGCACAGTAGTAATATCATACTGTCATCTCTGTTCATGCATTCTCCTTCSTTCCTTCCTAAATTCTCAGTGATACACAGGCCTCATGATCTGTAATGGAGTTCAGGGCTTGAAGTTAAAATCCCATATTTAACACTGTTTACAATTTGTGATACAGGAGAAAGATAATATTGTTTGTTCAATTGTTTTTTTTTTTTTTTGCTCAGGGCTGCAGATGATGTGAAGATACTGCGCAAGGAGATAATGGTAAATCAGAGACTTCATCATTTTATGAAATTTCCTCATAATATAGAGAAGGATAACACTCTAATCTGATTACAAGTAATGGCATTATGGCTTTCAATCATTCTTTCTCAATAGTTTTCAACATCAAGTTTGGTCACTTTGAAAATAAAGACTGCAAATGCATCCTCTTATATGAAAATCAAGCTGTTATCATTCTGTTTTATGCTGTAGCATCAAAGATAAAGAATTTGAGCCTAAAATTAGCTCTAACAGTCTTAAACTCCTTGATAGCAGGAAGTAATCTTTCCCACTCTTACAGAAGGCAGTAAAAATTGGAAAGTTTATGAAAACTCAAGACTTGGTTGTTTTGGTTTTCGGCCTTTGGGAGATGCTCAGAAAAAGAAGATTCTTCTTATCATACACTTTTTATGTGACTACCCATAATCAACTGATAGAGCCTTAAACCAAAAAATGGAAGAAGAAAATTGGGAGAGGCACCTGCCAAAACTGTGTACAAAGACAAAGATGAGAATAGGATTGAAAAAGATCAGAAGAGCTGGGCTAGGAAATGGGATAACATCACAAAAATGCAAAAAAGAAATTTATATGTTAACTGATGAGACCTGGCCCAAAGACTGAAGTGAGTAAAACTAGTAGTGCAGAGCACTATGGTAAAACAAAACTGCAGCACATTACTGTTCTAACCGGGAAACAGATATTGAAGGAGTTTAACTATTTAAAAAACACAGAGAGAAAGAAAGAAAGAAGCATGACAGCAATACCTGGGAGACCTGCATTAGAAGTACCTGGGGATACTAAGGAAGGAGAGTACCACAGACCTCACACACCGGGCTAGCCCATAACATTCAAGTCTCTCCTTGTTCAGCAAAGGACTTAATGAAGTACTTAGCTCTTAGCTATTACATTTACATTGATGCTTACAAGCTTTGCTAAACAAAAATACTTCTCTGTATTGAGAACTACCCAAACTGGTTTGAAGTCCTCGGATATGATATGGTGGTGCATTACTAGAGAGAAGAGACCTCAACATCTGTCTTAAGTATTCTRCTAAGGCAATTTTCCCTGTAACGCACTTGCATAACACTCATTTCCAGTATTGGGAAAAGTAGACTTAGGAACCTGTATCTAGTGCAGAAAAACAGAGATAATTTTAATACCTATAAATCGAAAATCTATACTCAACTTCATCAAAAACTAAATACAAATGAAAAGCCAGAAGAGAACAAAATCTTTTTGGTGACACTTTTTTATTTTATTTTTRTTATTATTATTATTTTTATTAAGGTGGATAACACTGAAAATTCCGTGCTGGAAAGCACAGTGGGATGCCTCCATCTATGAGCCAAGTCTTAAAGCGCTTTCTACATGATTACAATGATTTTACCCCACCTAACTACAGTGTGCTAAAGCTGTCATTGTGACCTAAAACCTACCTATTATTCCATTAGGCTGCTTTATCCYTGAAAATTTTCTATATAAAACAGTCAGTGTAAAATAATATCTCAGTTCAGTGTATTCTACCATTCTGTCTTATAATTCTTTCATCTATTTCTGTTAGCTCCATTTACTTCAGTTTTGTTCCACCTAATTCCTTAAATGATGCATGAGTATGGGCTCAATTTTGAAAATAAATACTTATCAAACCTAAGACTCAAAGTAGGAGTAATCTCAAGTACAATACACCCCACCACTTCACTTCGGGGGGAACGTTCAGAGGAGGAGAGGCAAAACCTACGGTGAATCACGGAGCGATGAGTCACAGAGTGCTGCGGAGCGATGAGTCACAGAGTGCTGCCTGACTTCACGAAGGCTGCTTACTTCTCCTCCCCTGCAAAGCCAGCCTCGCTTTCTGTTTTCACATACGACGTGACTTACCGAGTTTATTTTGTTTCCTCCTCATTTGTACGAAAGTACCTTACCTATAGCAACACTGTCTCTCAGCTCAACAAGAGACAAATATTTGAAGTAACTGGGCAAAGGTATGAATGCCAATCTGCCTGTTTGCGCAAAGGTACTCTGGTTCACTTTTAATATTGTGGTTTCTAGGCATACCTTTAAGTCCTCGCTACCTTTTACTATTTTTTGTCAGTTCCCCTGGACTGTACCAATATACTTTTACTATATCTACATCACGCCCTAGATATTCTAACCCTGCAAAGGAGTCATATTGATCCTCTTTGCAATAGGACACATAGATAAAAAAAAAAAAAAAAAAAAAAGAAACACCAATCCTAAGACCCAGCTCTCCCTGCCTCCTAGCACAGAACTTGCTTAAACTTGCCTTGAGATTCTCAATCCTTGGGTTCTTTTGGATAGGAGCATTTCGAGAAGGGTTTATTGCTCTGACCTTAAAGAAAGGAYACTGAACTTTTTTTTTCTCATGGAAGCTCCTATGCAATTCAGTTATTATGATATCATTAAGGGAGTGAAAAAGCTATGTACATATAAATGTGCAAACACATGTTCACATATACGCAATGCATTCAAGTTTCTAGGGAAATTTTCCAAAGGTTCAGCAAGCCTCGCACAAGCTAAGGAATCTGTTAATYGGCAACAGCTCTGCTTTCTCCTTTCACCACCTGACAGCCCTCCGAAGGACTGCTGACAACAGCGTACCAGAGTGGCTTTTGTGAGGATGCTCACACGCCTTCAGAGGAGGAGGTGTCATCTGCTCCCTACACAGACGTGCTGCATTTCTATTCTCTTAAGCAGATCAGCTCCTAGGAACAACTGTACGGCAATATAAGGGTTTATGGTTTGTTAGCAGAAAATGAGGTCCTTGTGGTAAACGCTAACGCCCTCAGTAGGCAAGAAATGATTGCACAGTGCCTCCCGTCCCAAGACGCCTTTTATGATTTTATGAATAAAATAGCATACATAACTCTGATTTATGTTAAAATCGTATTAACAAAACAGCTGTAAAGGTCTTTTCTGTCCTAAAATATTATTCCATAACAACAGTTTGGCTACATAGTCAGCACTGTAAGAAAATACACTGCAAAAATGGTTTAGGAAGTGCAAACATGCAGGCAATAATTTGTATCATTCTCGGAGGAAAATATTTTTCCCATGTTTACTCTTCTATTCCACGTAACTCTGGCAATTTAAAGAATATAAAAATCTAAATCTTTTCTTGTGTCTCAATTACAACTTACGTAGGTCTCTGAGCAGTATTTAAAAGACAAAAAACAGAAAACAATATTCACTTGCTGACAGAACAAAAATCTAGCTAATACAGTGTAAGAACGTTCATCGTTTTTAAAATCTGTAAATACTTCTTTCTCCACAGATGTGTGGCTGGTTCAGAAAACTGTCCCTGCTCAGTGCTTTTCTGGAAGTGGTTTTAACGYGTTCTCTTCCACACAACGCATATTCCAAACCAGCAAACTGAGTATTATGTTAATCCATATCTTGAGAAAAAAATAAGAAATAAAACATAGGACTTAATAGTCTGAGATAGTGTTCACTTGTAAGCCATTGTGTTCACAACATTTTATTCTTACAGTCTTTTCCCACTCTTGGGAAAAGTAGACTTAGGAACCTGTATCTAGTGCAGAAAAACAGAGATAATGTGTTTTTTCTCCTATGGCTGAACACATTCTTTTTTGGCTTTATATGTGTATTTCAGTGTGGCTGACTTCAAATACTGCCAGTTGGGCTCACATTATTGGGTAAGCAGTAATAASAGGACTATTTTGCCAAACATGGCATCTGTTTAAAATGCTTCTGCTATGCTGAAAACATAGTTGAAAGCACACATGGACTTCCAGCTGACCTCTCCCTAATGTCTAGATTAGAGGTATTCCAAAGAGCCATCCAGTTCATTTAGACACTACTGAAATGCAGATGGACTTACCTTAGTGTTTTGTAGCGCCTCGCACAAGAGAAGCATGATTAGTCTTTGGCAGAAATTACTGTTTTTCTCAACTCTTTATTTATAGAAACACGTAATACACAAAACTTCCAGGAAGGTTTCATCTTGTGCAGCTAACACCACTATTTATTAAAGTCCCATCAAAGGTCAATCACGGTGACCACAAAGAAATAATCTCCATGCTTCCCTTCTAGTACTTATGCCTGCATGCTTCTGAGATACAGCTAGACATACATCATTATATAAGTTCAGGAGCCCTTGAAAGCTAATAGAATATGAAAATCCTTGGTGTGGTGTACCACTGTCCTCAGTCCTCACAATTCATTATAGCAAACACAGAATCTTATATTCAAAAAGATAAGACTACAAAACCGCCTCTAACACAAGCAGGCTTGGGATTGATCTTTGATGGTTCACCAAAAACCCACTTTGCAGAATAATTTGAAGAATCTCTGCAATTGTTTGGCACTTCAGCATCCAGATAGGTAAACTTCTCTTTGTCTGATGCTTGCAACACAGAGACCTTGCCAACAACTCCTTGAGAGTTCAAAGATAAATATAATGGAGAGACAGTAGTTCTCAGATACCACAGACCAAGATATCACATACYACAAATCCAGTCAGGTTCATGTTCTTTTGGAAAAGAAAACCTGACATAGACTATAAGAAAATGAGAAAAGCAGCAGAAAAAGGTGGCTACAGGCCATATTGTTTGGAACTGTATGATATAAGCTCAGTCTCAAATCAAATGTAGTTGAGAGCATGTATATACTACCTGTTATACTTTGACTTCAGAGCACATGMTGGCTTGATTTTGTCAGAGAGAAAAAAATCCTGAGCCTCATGCATTCAAAATTGAACCATCATTATGTGAAGGACATTGAATATTTTTAGCAAGTTTTCTTTTGAATCAAAAACTAACTATGGAGAAGCTACAGAAAAGTTACTGAGTTTTTTTTAAAAATCTTATCATGCAGATACTACATTTAAAAATCCTGACATTCTAAGGCAGAAGCCTAATAATCCTGTTAAAGAAGCAAACGATCCTTTAGATGATTCCAAAGTGCATGTCAGTCACAGATTTAGTTAGTGTTAGAAGAACTCTGATGTATGATTGATGACAGAAGAGTTTCACATGGTAATACAGGCTACACTTTCTAGAGAAAACCTCTAGATGTAAATAGTAGGAATCTTTAAGTGAATAGAGTTTGGTCACTGTTTTTCTATTTTATCAAAACAGTAGTGCTGTAAAATAAATGAGAAGTGAAAGGGTTAACATCACACTGACTACAGTTTGCCACCTTATTATAACTTGCCCTGAAGCAGCTAGTATTCCAAGATTAAAAAAATAAAATCTTCTGATGACTGTCACCTCACTCGTAAAATTTCAAATGCAATAAAAGTCTACAAAGCACAGCTGAAAATTATGTGAAGTTCTGTAGCACAATTTTATCCCTGTGCATTTTTAAAATTTAATGAGATGTTGATCTCTCTTATCACTTGTTAAAAGAAGCAACAGGGAGACACTTCAGTATGCAGCTGATGATGAACCCAACAACGAGGTTCAGAATATGAAGTCATACATTCAGAAAAACACTTCTTTAATTATACATGATTTAAGGGACAGAACATATCAAGATTATTTTAACAAAATGCATAATCAAATAATGCCAGAGTTATCACAAGGCTAATTACTGCATCCATGTTTAATTACTATAATTTAAAAGATACATTTTACAAACTGGTATTTAAGAAGATATGATCAGTTCATCTCGAGAGTTCTCCTGAATGAATCACATCTCTGTATTACTGTAAAACTAAAAGCTATTCCTACAAAATCCACTTACTGATACAATGAAATACGAATGCAGGACTTACTTTTTCATTATAAGACATTAATCACATATCTCCGTGGTGAACCGGATTCCTAACGAGCTGGGACTGGCTTAGGGGCTGCCCCCTGGAATACGCACGCAGCTCGGCTGCTCTTCGCGGAGCCGTGCCGAGCTGCTGCCACCTGCCCGGGCACAACCATGGTGCTTCAAGAGCCAATAGCTAAATCTACCATTATAAGATTGCCTGTCCATCACAGGCATGGAGCCTTCTGCTTTTGAATATATGCAATCTGAGGCTCAGCCCAGCAGCCATTTATGACCAAGAGTAGCAAGTCGTAGAAAAAATTAGATTAGGACCTGGTCATAGAGGCTGATATTCTTCGGAAAAACTTTGGGGATCATTAGATTGTAGAATAAAAAACGGAACTGGTGTATCTGATTTCCCTAGGGATAACACTTTGCATTTTCAGTTACCTGAACCAAAAGAAACAGYATATTGATTGAGTTGCTGGTATTTTTTCATTTAATGATTCTCCCTCAGTTTTGACAGGTGTACTGAGTTTCACTGCTAGGAAAGACAGTGCCTTGCATCTTGCACTGTAACGTAGCATATAATCAAAAAGATTCCTGCAACAGAAGCTTTAATAACAATTAAGTCAGTCTGCAGTTGCAGAGTTCTAATTTTTAGTAACTCTTTAGACTTTCAAATACCATCATCCCTCTCTTYTCCTTCAAGATTACACAAGCCTAGAGATTAGTAAAGCATTATGTATTTCTTTGAAAACTAGCAATAATGATATCTGACAGGAAGAAATTGGAATTTAGACCTGAAAAGCACCCCTTAAGTGTGTCTCTGTATCATATACAGACTTCAGTCACTCTGAAAGCAAGATATAAAAGAATGGGTCTAAATGTGATACTGGCAATGAGGACAAGTACCACCTACGTATACCTATCTCTTCCTTCTTTTTGGGGTGACTGATTTTAGTGTATTATTTTCCTTAAACATGAAATATTTTATTAGTGCTGCTTTTACAAAGAATAATGAAGAATTTACACATCAGTCTTCCTTTTTACTGGAGTTCAGTTAAGCATCACTAATTCTTCTAAACATACAAACTCATGACTTGGCCAGTCTGCATGGACCACAGCAAAGCTACTGYAGTAGTAACAATATTTTACTTTCAGATATACTGTTACAAAATTAGCCACCACTGACATAGAGAGAGAAACAGACAGAGACAGATAGAGAGAGAGAGAGAAAAAAAACTACTTTCAATTAGTTCTAGTTCCTATAAAATTCATCTCAGAGAGCAAAATAAAAATCTAAAAATGTTTCATTTATTTGACATCCTGTCTAGCCCTGTTAAGGTGAATATAAGATGAATATAACAACCAAAATATCCCATGAATTACACATTGCAGGCAAAACAAAACCCTGCTTCATGAGTATTCAAGCTATATGCATGTGTTGACAAAGACATATATACCTTCTAATTACTTCCAGTAGCTCCCTCTCCTTCCCTTCAGTCTTCTGCCTCTATAATCCTTCCCTGAACTTCTTCAGTCTGCTATATATTGTCCCACTGTCTTATTTCTGATCCCTTCCTTGCCCTGTCTACTCTCTCTTCCTCATCAGCCTTTCTGATTTTTGTATATCATCAGAGGACTCACTTTCAAAAAAGAGTACTTTTAAGGAAGCTTGTTGCTTAAATCCAGTGATTTAATTCAACAGAAATACTTTGTTGTGCATATTTTCCTTTGATAAATCAACACTAGAACCCCTTGAAACAGAATTTCAAAAGGAAATATGAGATCAGCCAGAAGAATAGTTAGCATACTTCTAAATGTATTTAATGAAGATGAGCTGTTGCCCAGAGTATGCAATTCTTTAATTTTGCTCATCAAAAATGTATTAACTATGCATACTTAAAATCTAAACTATAGTTTTATTCAGTACATTTATAAAAATACACATTATTACAGAATCATTGTAAATAYAGTATTAAACATAAGGTATCATCCTTGTGCTCCTCTGGATTCCATCTGTCTATAAAATAGCTTTTGAAATGTGTAAACAAAAATCCACACGAAATTTCTTATTACAAATTTTTAATTGTGTGAGATGCTACACAATCATATTTACATGAAAGTTGTTCTACTGCATCCTGTTATAAAAAACTTAAATGCTCATAAATGTGTATGTTACGTATTGGAAACAAGAAACTAGCTCATTTAGCTTTCCCTGAGAAAGAAAACAAAAAAATAAAGTCAGCCCTCACATTAACCATTTCTGAAATAGAATTCAGTACTTGTTAGACACATCTAAAGCCAGCTGCAAATCTTTACCCATCCTTGCTCTTTGTCAAGCCAAATAAAATAAAATAAAATAAAACAATTGGGGGGTTGTAAAGGAAGCTTACTTACTATACAGTGCTTCTAAAGCACTGAGTGCAAGCTTCCRAAATGGTATTCTGAATGAGATGTAAAGGAGAAGTGTTATCTTCATTCTTAACTCCACTTTCTCCATCCTTTCACATTAGTGTTATCTTTTCTCTCTTTCCTCTTCTTCTATCTGTTGGCATCTCTTAGAGGAATGTATATACAGAGATAGAGTTTGTATCAAAATCTTGGCTCCACCATCTAAGGGTTTAAAAATAGGCAAACGGAGAAAGCATAAAATGATACTTTTATAAACTGCAAAATACTAATGCTTGTTAAGAACATCTCAACCACTTTAGATTTTATTTTCCAATAGGAAAGAAAACCAGAATAAATGGTGAAAATGTATGAATTCTGGAAAAACATAGTAATAGGGATATAGCAAAAATGGTTAAGCATTAACTAARTTCTCTGTAACGCTGCTTTCACAGTTAACTAGAAAACTTGCTCTGGTCACTTACAGCACAAAYACATGAGGGGAAGCCTCTGTTTCCACCTTTCCACTTGGGGCACTGGCTACTTGTATGTTCCTACCTACTACATAACATTTTTTTCCTCCAAAGGGTAGAGGGAAGTTGCAGTCCTGTAGGGCAGATAAAAACGTGGGAGCTTCAAGTCCCACTACCCTCTACCCTTGCGCAGCCTGGGCACTACACAGTTTGCAACTAGACTGAAAGACTTTGGTTCCCCTTAATTTGTTAGTGCCCTTTCACAAAATGTTACAAGCAGTTTGTATTTCTGTTGTTCTACAGCTATAAACACCATTACAAATTCTGGAAGTTTATGTCAGGACTCCTACAGCAAGAAACTGTACACTTTTTTAAAAAAATTGGTACCATGCCCCTCTAAGGAATTTTTTTAAGGAAAACTAAAATACTGGGGTTTTTTTGTTTGTTTGTTTGTTTTGGGGGGGTGTTTTCTTTTCACATACAGTTTTTCCACAGGATCAAAGTTACCAGATCAAATCTACAGAGGTTTTAAGATAGCAAGTATTAAATCTCTCAAAYGATCCACTATTCTCAAAAGCAGTGAAATGCCTGGCATACAAAGATGTTCTGCTTGCTTAAATAGGTTGATTTGTGAAAGAGAGTGAAAGAAATCAGGCTGGGATCCCTGTTGCACATGGATGATTACTTTTTCACACAACATAGTGCTTCAGTCTCATCACAATTCATCCTCTAAGTTGCAAGCAAATGGACCACTCCGGACAAATAAATATATCCTAAAACACTGACTGGGGCTACCTAAGGAGATTAATATGAGTTTGGGTTGTGCAGCCACTGAAAATCAGTGCTTCTAACTCTTATTTCACAAATCCTTTTTTCCAAATGTCTCAGCTGAGGCTTGCAGAAGAGAGGCTGGTGAAACCCACAACCACACTAATGCAGTGTAAACAGGCAACCTGACACAATCTGGAGCTCACTATGCAACTGTTAGCACCACTGAGATAAGCTATCACCAGTTACAAGATTTGCAATGTCAAGATACTCTGATGCGTCAATGTTTGGATAAGGAGGCAACACAAAATCTAGGAGGATATAGGTGACCTGTAGGAACAATAGCAATAGGTTCAGCAGAATAGAAAACAGCAGTATTTTTTTTTAACTGTAAAACTTATAGCAGGTAGTTTGAAGTAAAGAAAATAGTCCTATTGGGAAGGATAAAGWGGATATTAGACAAGCCAAGAAATCGGAATGTGAAAAAATATGTATATCAAAGTGAACAGGAAAAAGATGGAAAATTATTAAAGCATAAACCTGATTTYAGTATGTGACTGCTACTAAGATCTAGGGAAGCTTATTTAAGTTACTACTAGGGGGAAAAAAAAAATCAACAAAAAGAAAAAATCCAGCTCAAACTAGCAGCCAAACGTTCTGGCATACAGGAAGATCAGTAAGTGGTGGGGGTGGAAGCAACAGCATTTTCAGACTTCACAGGACTTTATAGGCCAGTTTTATGCAACAAACTTAGAGAAGGGAAAACGGGAAGAAAACAAAATTGAATAAAGAGACAGAGAGAAAACCGGTATAAGCAGCAACAGAACAAGCTTAAGAGGAGCAAGCACGGCACCAGAGACCTACATTCGATGAGAAGCGCAGGAAGGACCCCAGGACAGCTCATAGCCTGCAGCTAACCCAGTGGCAACAGGAGTCAAGGTCATGATTGCAGGAAGGTACAGGCATCTTACAAGTGCCCAAGCAAGTCTAATAAAAATACCTGATGCAACTGCAGTATATAATGACATAGAAATCTCTCTCTAYCTCTTATTTTCAGAAAAACAGTAAGTAAGGGCACCTCAACAGATAAGGTATTGTTTTCCTGTTGGCTGTACACATACACAGGCAGAAAGAAGGCATTGAGGACATAATTATATATAATGATGAAGCATATAATAGTTCTATGAAACTCTTAGAAGAGCCCTGAGAAACCTAGGAACCAGTTGATTTAGCTCTTTAAGAAGCATCAGTCTTAGCCTGGTATCAAAGCAGCTGCATCATCCATATACAGTGAAGATTTAACATCATCATCTTGTGATAATAAGGTAATAGAAAGAATAATTAGAATCCTTATTACCACAAATATTTCCATTTATTTGTATACTTCAGAATTACACCTCATGCAAGTCTTACCGCGTGTTTATGGAAAAAAGTCAGGCCACATTTTCTCTGTAATTATTTTGCACCCACTGTTCTTCTTCTTATGTAATCTTTTTAAAAGAGTAACTTTTCAGAGACTGTTATGGGAATTTTTTTTTCACCTTACTCCTAGCAGCAGGTGAGTCTTTAAAGGTGTTTAATGAGATAGATCTGTGATCATATCCAGAATGATAAGGTAAAAATATAAGTAATTTGTGCTGGAAACTTCCAGATGCTCCTTACAGTTTTGCAAATTTGCTCAAAGCAGCTCAAGAGACAACCACAGTTCACAACATATTGGGCAACTATATATATATATATATATATATACATATAAAAATAAATATATGTGTGTGTGTGTGTGTATTTATGTATGTGTGTATATACTTTTTTCAATTTCTTACAATATGTTAAGTGTTTATGCCTCTATAACCTACATACCTAAAACTAATTATTGCTTTTAAAAAATACACTGTAAGTTTGAAATCCGAAAAAAGAACAAAGCACAACTTGGTATGAGGAGCTTCTTGTTTGTTTGTTATGGTTTAAAGAATCAAACATGCTAAGAGCCACGGCTAAACGAAAGGTATATATACAGTCTACATTGCCACACAGTGTTCTATAGACAAAACATAATACAAATCCAAACATTGACACTTGATTTCATAAAGCTCCCACTTCCATTAAGAGCTTAGCCAGAAACACATGCTCCGTTAYCGGGAAACCTGCCTCGCACAGTGGCTGCCACCATCAACCCTCGGAGCCGGTCGCTGCCACCACTGCTTTCCAGCCTTCCAAAAACACCCACAGTCCAGCTGCTTTATGCTTCCGTGAAGCAGGTGTTGAAGACGACAAGAAATAAAGCACAGAAGACACAGGAGTACACAGACAAACATCAGCGTGGCTTAGCAGAGTTTGCCTCCGTGGAAGCTAAGCATCCATCCTTCTCTAAGCTGTGACTTTATTGTGGATATACACACTTTAAGACGACCACTGGCACATTCTACTAGCTTTAGCCACTGTTCAACTAGTAATATGAAGAAAAAAAGATCTAGGTATCTGGAACCTCTACAATTATAATATAACTAAGACAGGGTTTTTTTTGGCTAAAATAAAGAACAAATACCTTTTTCTTTTTTTTTTTTTTTTTAAAAAAGAACATTTTGGGGAAGTAACACAGACAAAGGTACTTCTTGGGAAAATATTTCTTTTCTCCCGTTGCCATTTGGCACTAATTGGTGCAGATACACTGAACAGACAAACCAGAATTTGTGGTAGTGATTTTTCTAGGGTAGACAAAGCAGGCCAGGAGGGAACTAGGGCAAACAGAACTAACACAGTGTGGATCTGTAAGAGTTAGGAAGCTTTGTGAACTTCAGACTCAGGTCCTGAAGGAATGTGTATCTCCAGATCTTGCAGAACCAGCAAACAGCCTGATTCCTCCAAATTAGTTACGCGGGGAGAAATGTAAAAAAAAAATCGAAGTACTAAACTAGATTTTAATAGGTTCCAAGTAATAAAAACTTAAGTATTATAAGTGCTAATACAGACATTCTACAACTATTTGCTTGTTGCCATAGCCAAGCACATCCACCCTGGAAAAAAAAAGCTTTGTGAAATGCCYGAGCTAAAATTTGCAATCATCTTAACTAAAACAGTTCACTGATGAAGTGAAAGTTGACATCATCCAAACAAATTCCTTACAATAGCAGATTCCTTCAAATGCAGCTTTTCAAAGATGGAGTACTGTAGAACAAGATTATAACTCCTTCCTCTCTTCTCTAAATTTAAGAGTCAATTCAGCAGTCTTTCCTCATATGCTTAAATTAATCATTAAATAAATCCAAATTAGATTAGCAACATTTTTGCACAGTAAAAAACATGCATAGAATTATTCCTTTGCTTATTTCTAAGTTAAATTGTGAACTGGAGCGTTGTACAAACAAGCAGAAAACCCAGCAGATTATTAATCACTTTGGATGAGGCAGCTCYAAGCTCCATCAGGCGTAGTACTGCTTGCTGTTGCAATCCCTTCACAGAGAACGTACAGCCCTGTTGCAATAGTCTTCTGGCCCCCATAAAGCTCTTGGCTCATCACATTTAGATGAAATAAATGGCCTCTGTGCTCTCACTTTTACACACTCCATAAAATAATTATCCGCTATGTGACCTAGCGAGAGTATAAAGGTATCTAAGGCAAAGTCTTTGGAAAGCAACAACAAGCAGGAATACAGGAGTAACTTGCTAAAGCTGCCATGAAGCAGCAATGCTTTGGAAAGTGGATTTATAGTAACAGAGACCAAYCTATTGGGGTGGCATTCCCTCAACCCCCTCGACACAACCCCGCTTTGGTATTCTTTTCTGTGGAAGAGCAAACATTCCCCTGCAATCCGCGGCACTGTTATTTTGAGTTAGCCCATAGCAGGAGGCAGCTTCTTGCCGCCGCCTCCAAAGGACTAACCGAGGAGTATTTTTTCTCTCTCCTTTCAGTCAAGCACTGCTTMTTTCAGGGCTCAGGCCGAATCTCACTTCTCAGCTTTTGCATTTAAAAAACTTTTTCATCTGGGCTATGCCCAGGACAGGAACAGCCCGTTGCTGTCAGCGCGCTGTACTAAGTTACCACTCTTGCCTAGCAGAGGAGCATGTCACCGTGTTGCCAGCTGTCTGCCACACAAAATAGGACAAATTTGCCCAACGCTCTGCTGAGCTCTGCAGCAGTGAAGCTTCTTCACTTCAGACCGCTATGGAATATCAGTACCAACACGGCCAGCTAGCAGATTTCAGTGATTAACAGATTACATGATTGCTACGGAAGGATAAACAACTGCGACAAGGGAGCAACTTACTAAATATTTTGGTTTTTTCTAGTGACTTTAACAAACTCTTTCTATCAATCTGATACTACGTTTGGTCATTGCAATACATGACACTACACGAGAGGGTATAATATATTCACAGAATGATAACAGAGTATAAATGTGCAGTTCTCCATATATACGATTTATAGTTATTATGCAACTGCAATTACATTTAAAGACCAAATCCACTTTACTGGAAACCAGAACCAAATAAACTCAAACAACTGCTGTCCGAAACAATTTCTAGGTGTATTAATTTCAAAATATGAAGGAGATGGAAATTAAATACAATAAAAAGATTGGGGGAGAGTAAGGAAACATCAGACTTCCTATATTGATAGTACCTATAAATTAGCATGTACTAAAATACTATTAGTTAGTTTTAATACTGAGAAAGCAAATAAATGATCTTGAAAGCTTCTTCCAGGAAGAGTTTTCATCACATCACTGGCAGCAAGAGAGGAAAGTGCAGAGGTATTTCTTTACTGTATTAATCATATTAATTTCCACTAASAGAGCAAACAGAGTACAGGAAAGARTACATGRAAGGTTYTAATGAAACCTGTATAAATTACATCTATCATCATGACTTCCTCAGTATTCTTGGTAATTCCTTAAAAAATAAATAAATAAAAAGCTACAGATAATAAAATTAAGTGCTTAAGTTCCAGGTTTTCACACACCAAAAATGTAGTCTACTGGTATATYACCAGCTTCTCCCTTCAAAAACACTAATAAACTGGAACTTTACTCATCACCAAAAAAACAAAAAATACACACTTAATTGCAAACTAAAAATGACAKTTTTTCTTCCAGAAATACATTCATTTCACTTAGTTTCTTGTCTGACTTACAGATTTGCCAAAGTTTTAAGTATTCCAGTAAAACCATACGTATTTCTTGTTTTTACTCTGGGAAAGATACAGATTCATGAACCCTGCTACAAGCACTTCTATCTTGTCAGTTTGATGTYGAGAACCTCCTCTTCAAATATATTTGCATAAATTACTTATTTGACTTCTCTCCTGAATTCTTTTTCCAAAGACAAAACTTGAATTTGAGTAAGTTCATTATAAGGTTCAAATAAAAAGAGTAAATAAGACAATGGCTTGTATGAAACAYTAAACAAAACCATGTATACCATATCATATATAAAAAAGCACAACCTCACATTTAAGTTTGTTACAGCCATGGGACAGTACGAACAATTTCAAAAAATCATTTAATAAGATGTGAAGGGCTTATACCATCTTGCTTGGCTCAACTTGCAACCCTCTAAAAACTCTTCAGGTTAATTATATCCGAATATTCCCTTCCCCCACGCCYACCCCCAACATTACAAAAGCATTATACAATATGTAAAGAAGAAAATATGCCCTGTTTAATGGCCTGCTAATATCCTACGGCTTTTACAATAATTACACAGATGTACTGTGAACCAGAATTTATGAGGCTAATCATTGCCTCAAGCATACATTTTATATGAGACTTTCTTTTTATGTTACTTTAGGTCATATTACACCCAGTATACCCATGCTTTCAACTCAAAGAGGAATAAAATTGATATTGTAGCAAGAGAAATATAAGAATTCACAGGTATTGTCCTATTTTGGCAGGCATGTGACAGTCCTARGGCAGTAGTAGGAATCTACTATTCTTGGGCACTACGGTACATAAGAAAAGCTAGAAAAGGGCAGAAACTAATCTAGATTTACCAATCAAAACCAGAGAATATTTTTGTACAATATTTTTATTTACTAAATATTGTCACAAATGCAAAGAATATTCACGCAGTAGCTGGGGGGGAGGGGGAAGGAATATTTTACAGGAATAGTATTAAAATGAAATCTGCCATTCTACACATCCAAACAATTCAGTATTCATTGTACAGTCCCCGAGTTCTCTGGCACAGCACCAGCAGTGAATCCATCAGCATTCTCTTCCTCCCAAAAGAAAGTATTATGTGTTCCCAAACTAGCTGCTACTACTTGGAGTAATATTCAATAAGCTCATCTTAGTGGAGGTTTGCCATCATAAATTAATGCAGTTTCCAAAATTTTGAWAGAAATGGCAAGTAATCCTGAAGTCTCTACTTCATACAAAGATCCCACAAAAACATTCTTGATCTTGAGGGTTTTCAAACGTCAGGCCAACTTATAACAGCTAAACACTTAAGAGTAAAATGACTTGAATTTTATCAACTATCTTCATCTGCCGTCATCTGTACATCACAGTGATTCTAATATGAAATCATTTTTCTTTCAAGTCAGAAAACACAGAATATTACTCACTTCCTCAGTGAAAAATCTAGGATTTGAAGTTCCTTCACATCAAATAAACCACAAAAATAAGTATGCATGACAGTAATAGAGTTGMACCAAAAATAATCTTTTTATTCTCCCATGAAGAGTTTGGTTAAAAGCAAACAAACTTATTTAAATAGCAACTGAAAGACTACTTTAGCAAAACTTGCAACTTACTTAGCTGTCAGAATCAAGGTTAGAGGACTGTTAGTAAGCAAGTATAACCTGAACTTAATCTTGGTATCTAGATATTCCAAGTACCACCACTCATTCAAGAATGAGACAGCAATAGCCTAGATTCAGAAAAGATGAGACATAATTTGCCCAGGAATATCTTAATTGTTATGCACAGTAGGTTTGCCTGTAATCAGAAATTGTTTCCATAAAGGTTCTGTTGGTCCTCTCTTCTGTTTCTCAAATTCAGAATTAGCAGTTGCACAGTGTCTRCCCTTGGAGGTTTACAAGACCCAACCAGATAAATCTTGAGTGACCTGGTCTGCTCTCAAAGCTGACCCTGCTTTGAGCAAGAGGTTGGAATAGAGCCTGAATTATCCTATGATCCTATCCTAATTACACTGCATTCTAGTAAGTCAGTAGTTTATGGAAAATTTAAGACCTGTCGCTATCTGAAAACGCCAGCAAATGCAGAACTCATCACTTGCCTTTGTAATTCATTCTAAGGGTTAATTAAGCTGTTCTTCATTTCAGACTTCACCGTCTAATTTCTACTTCCAACCACAAGTGTTTTCATTCCTATTTATAGACTTAAAACTTTCACCAACTGATATTTTATCTTAAAACAACACTTCTAGATCAGTTTTGCAAATAAATCACCTCTGAATCTTCTTTCTGAAATGTAAGACCACCAAATTCCTTTATTTTAAAAAATACTAGTAGCAGAACAGTTTGACTCATTGTAATGGTGTATGAAGAGATGAAATAAGCTTTTTCCCACTAGCTATTTTCAACAAATGCTGTTCCGTCACAACATTCAGCTAGTAGCTTGAATTCATTTTATCCTTCACAAGCCCTAAATCCTTTCTAGAATTACTGCTCTCAAAGGCATAACTTCTTCCCACTCTGTAGATATATTCTGCACTTTTTTTTTTGTATATGGATATACTGAAATGCATTTTTGTCAGCATGAGTTCAGTTCACCAAATAACCTAGGTGGCCAGCATCACCACAGTCTGTCATTAGTATTATTTATACTTCCCCAATACTTGTATCATCTACAGATTTTACTAGCTGTAATTTTGTATGTATCTAGAAGATGTACATGAAAACATTGAATGATTGTGCATCTATTACCAATCTCTCTCAATATGTGACACAGGCCTACATTCAAATTAAGGAGGCAAAATACAAAGGAAAAAAGTATGAGCAAGATTCTAAAATAAAAGGAACACCATATCAGTTTAATTCTTAAAGATATGCAAATTGGATTTATAAACTTGGTTTGACTAGCCCTCAAGTTTATGAATAGATAAATATTTGATAATCCCTTCCCTGTTGCCTGAGAAAGAAATAAATGTGATAAAACTGCTTAAAAAGAAGAACAAGCTTCCAAGGGAATGAAGTATTATGTCCCTTGCAAGAGAGTACCACAATCACAAATCTCAACTTTTGCCAAGTATTAGAGCATTCCCACTATCGCAGGAGCAAGTGATGCATTCTGATCTTGTTCTGTAAGTATTTATTACATCCCTTTTTTGGAAGCTCCAACACAAATGAAATATAAACACACTAATCTAACTTACAAAATGCTGCTTTTATAAATAAATTATAGTATGCCCTGTTTCATTTAATCTTTTTTCAATATATGAAAAGAATCCCCTAGAGCTACAGATACTACAAATTTGATAAAATAACATCAGAACCTTGAACCTTAAGACAGATGCTCAAATTATTAGATATTGAAATACAGTAGTTTCTGCTTTTCTTAAATTCAGTTCCCAATCTGTAGAATAAAAATAATGCTACCTTTTCACTTCAGCTTTGCTTTGTAGATTAAAATAATAAATATTTGTGATCTTTTAATCAGTAGTTCTTAAAATGATCATTCCCCCATCCATTTTGCAAAGGAAGAAATGGAAGCATTGAGAGTTTAAATGATTTAACTTTAAAACACAGTAAAAGTAAAGCCTAAAACAGCATTCAACTCTTATTCTGTATACGCAGGACCACACAATTCCCAGAGTTTCTCAGCATTTCTTCTACAGCATTTTTTTAGCCAACTGATCACCCAATGACAATGTTTTCTTCTTTTTCTTAAGTACACTTCATTCTGCTTATAACTTGGGATGAAATTAAAACTCTCCTTGCAGTTTAGTGTCAGATTAATTTAAAAGTTTTATACTAAGATTAACCAGTCTCACATAACTTATGGCAATACATTATTGTTACAATATTACTATTATTACTACCAAATGTTATATCTAACTTAATTTCAGTTTGTTAATGTGAGTGTCTCAGCCCACTGATCCCTCCTCCAGAAGTCTGGTACCCTGCTCTATGTACCATGATCTCAACACAAGCACTACAGTCCAGACTCTACTTTTTTTGTAGATCCTCAGAAACACACACACACAAGAAACAGAAGATTACTTAACATGGGCTATCAAATCCCCAAACCAACAAATACCCTATGTACTCTAACCTTTCAAAGGTTATGAGAGAATAATCAGATTCAGAGCCCCTGCCTTGCCTTGTCCCTTCCACACAACAGAGAGGTGCAAAGAGCATGGTATCTCCAAACCCTGACACAGTCCTCTGCCTACAAGCTGTTGTCCTATAACTTCCTGCCGAAAGAACCAACATTCATCTGCCTGAATATTTAGCTCTGCAACCAGATGACAACACAAACATAGCACAAATTAGGTAAACAGCAGCTGCAAGTCATCTATAAATAAACATCTGGACATAATATCTATTAATAATATCTAGCCCCAATCATAATCTCAGCTTATTCCTTCTTTTGGAAAACAAGGAGGAGACCACTGTCTSACCAGATCCTCACTCCCACTTCCCAGCCACAAAACCTGCAATTTACTGAGGCATACTTCCTAAGTTCCTAGTAATACCAGCTGCATCATATGCTGCCAATTAGACAGGTGCCAATGAGTATTAAAAAGAAAAAAAGGAAAAGAAAAAGAAAACCTAGAAAAGATGATATACAAAGGAACATAGAGTATGGGATGTCTACATCAGTTCAGTTTAGCCCTTCAAGAGAATCTCCCCATAAGCCCTGAAAAGAAAGCGATTAGAAATGTTTCATGGCACAAATGCTGGCTCGAAACACAGCAAATGATGGAAAGCTAGAATGACTCCAAATATCTCCTCTAACCAGATATATCAACGTTAATGTTGTCTAGACGCCTAAGGAGAAGGTGGTAAGACTAGCAGTCAGCTGGGTGATACATGGGCAAAAACTTCACCAGTAGTAGTAGCTGCACTACCATTCTGCTGTATATGCATTCTTTTGAATCATGCCAATTTACACATTAAGTTAAAAAAAAAAAAAAATGCAGCTGATTCCCTGTTCCTGTTCTTCCAGGCCCATTTCTAAGTAGCTGTCTATTCTGCTACCTTTTGTTACTCTTGCAGGTCTTCCTTCTAAACATAGCCCTCTGGCATTATTCCCTGCTTTGCCTTCTAGAAATCCTAGATATCTCCACTGCCCTGAACACCTCTTTGAACATCTCCATCATGTTGTTAGAGCCTGTAGCAATCCATCTTTCAGCAGCACATTTCCTACCACATGTTAGCAAAAATGTCTCTAATGTTAAAGGYCAAATTGAGAGGTTAAGCCAAAGTCAGATTTCTAACTAGATTGCTCCTGACTCTGCATGAATACAGACAGCTAATGATTAGGTTTGCTGTAAACTATAGTAGTTTTTTATTAATTTTGATTCAAAGTACAAAATTTGACATATAAAGCTCATCTGTTAGGTTTTGGCAACATAACAGAACAACCTGTGCTCTGACACACTGAGAATCTTTCTTTTTAAGGTATGATGAAAGATTCAGCTTTTCTCTTAGGATAATTTCAGGCATGTGGATAGGTAATTGGCTTATTTGCAGAAAAAGTCAAGGGTTTTTCATTATGATTGAAAAGTGTTCACCCAGTCTTCACACTTTTATACCTTGAGTGATTTCCATTGAAAGCAATAAAAAATTAATGAGCAAGAAATCAGGACTTCAAATACCTAATCATAGATTGTTATAGCATTCTATGTTTCTCTAGTGAACACTTTACAAAGAAAGCCAATATCAACTTCAATACCAACTTTAAACTTGACTTTAACTGTCAGTCTTTATAATGCATTTGTTCTGCTTCCATTARACTGGTTCTCATTTTCTCTGTCAGCTTGCCTCTCAACAACCTATCCATTTTGGTGAAACTATTTAGAAATTACTTCAAATTTTATTAACCTTTTAGTATCCTTCCATCTCCTGTACACTTTGCTTAAAATTAATATTTTCCTTGCTCATTATTTGAGTAAGAGCAGAACTTTCAAGTACGGGAGACCAGTACATTAAAATTTTTCGTATGAGAAACGGTGTCAACAGCTTCTGAGCAAAAAGCACATTTTCAGGCCAATGTATAGAAACGCTAATCATAGCAGCAGCCCACAAACCCATAGTTTTGGATTTTAACACAGCTGCCAAGAGTGCACGTATATTGAATTAACCTGGTAACTCACCTCTGTTTTATGTATGTATGGGATGACGAAGAGTGAAAGAATAAGAGTAGGGAGAGAAAAGAAAGTAGAAAAACTACAGTACCATAGCTAAGACACTGCTCTCTTTCTTGCTATGTACTATATCAACACTAGCTTAATTATTTGAGATATTCCAAACTATTAGATGTGTTACAAAATACTTCCTTGTCTAGCCTCAATATCTGCTTGTAAATATTTTTGGAATATATGGTAATTCTATCTTTTGCCATTTCGGATTATTTAACTCCAATATAAACATTTGTAAGACTAGTTTTCTAACTCATCAATATTATAGAAGTATAATCTCATCGATTTTTAAGTAGTTGTTACTGATGTTTACCAACATAGAGAATGTGGGTCTCCAGCACACACAGGCTCTAGCACAGCACAGAAAAAGCCCTTGAGTAAACAGATTTATAACAATAAYAACAACAAAATCAATGAATTAGTTAATTCTTGTTTATTCTTGCAGGTTCAGGTGTTATGAYTGACGATTTTTGTTATGTTAGTGTTTCATAAAGAATGTAAGAAATATTCTAAGATCTTCATAAAGATATTTAAGATAGCAATGACAGTAAAATTTTAATTAATGTGTAAACAAATCCAAAATTTTTTTGTAACAGACATTAGTATCATTCTGTTAAATAAAAAAACTAATAAAAAGTGAAACTGGCTTTCAAAATAAACCATCCAACTGAGTTTGAAATAAGATGGTAAAGCCATCTCGAAAGAGAAGTCAGCTATACTTATTTCTGACCCTTCTAGTTTTATTAGAGATGCACTAAAAAGTTCAAGTGACTGCATGTGTGTGTGTCTGTGTATGTGTGTATATACATATATGTGTGTGTGCATATTATATACATATATGTAAATACATAAACACAAGATTTCAAGTTGTCTTAGCACTGTAAAAAAGTAAAATTTAAAATAAAATACTTGCTATCAAAACTCATTGTAATTGCAAAAGAACTCAAAATCCAATCATTTCTCATTCCCATAATCAATGTTAACAAAAAAAAGAAGCCAGAAAATTCAGGAAAAATGGCTACTTACCAGCATTCTTAAACAAACTATCACTATTACTCCAACACATTCTAAATAGAAAAAGATAATGGCCTTTAAGCTTAGGAACCTTTTATTTCAGTGTAAAAAAAAAATCAATCTTCTCAGACAGCATGTTAGCACAAGACTCTTTCCAGCAAGTATATCTGACATTTTTAAATAATTTCACTGACCATAAAACATGGAAAAATCATAATTAAAAAAAGGYTGCTGTTCTGTGCTCAAGCCATTACAGTCACATAATGTATTATTACTAATACAGAAAAAACGGATATATTCGTGTGTTCTCAATAAGGCACATTCCTCTAGAAATGTGCATTGCATTCTGCACTAATTTATACTCCTAAGTTCCATTAACTTCAGATGATACTGAATCAGAAAGTCACATAACAAACGTGTCAGACCCCTCCTCATAGCTATAGATAAAACGAATGAGCCTAGATGAAATGGAGACGTTTTGGTGGCTAAAGAGCAATTGAACAGAATCTCTATCAGAAAAGGAGCAGACTGGTTCACAAGAAACTTTGGCGAGTTCATTAAGATTACTAGCAAAGCAAAAGTATATTGAAAGCAATGGTATGAAAACCAATTGAGAGCGCTCACATTAGCATAGGTATTTGATAAACTTCTTCTGATAGTTATTTACCAAAGAGTAAATAATTAGTTTTAACTTCAAAGTTGGACCTGCTTTGAAGGCCAGGAGATTAAATCACATGATCTCACCTAAATTATTCTATGATTATATAGAAAATTCAGAGATAACACATATGGCTCTACTAAACCTTCCATTGCCTTTAACCAGTAAGAATACGTTTATCAAATTCTCTTGCATATTTTAATATCTAGGAAAAATACAGTTTTCATGGTCCTTACTGTTCCCACTGTCTCCTACATCCTCAATACAAGTGTGTCATGAGAAGTTTGTTATTGCAACTACCAACAAGAACCTGTGCTGTTCTTCACTTTTGTTGCCTCCAGCTGCAAAAGTCTTCCTAAAAGTCTGCATAAGAAAAATACAACAGCCAGATGTATTTTTGCACTGCTGGAGAAGACTCAAGTGGTTTCTGAAGGTCCCAGTTTTTAATGACAGATTTTGCTTTAAAGGACTTGAACTCCTCACACTATTTCCCTTTATTCCTATTGCTGTGCAAAGATCCTCCATACTCAAAAATATTAGTCTGCACTCTTACAGTGAGAAGACAGATTGCAAGGGCTGATCTAAGCACAATCTACACAGTAACGAGTGACAAAAAAATCTTAACTGCTTCCTAAAAAGCTGCAGAGYAGAAAAAACTCTGTTTATATTGAAAAAAAGGAGTATTTGTTAAGCATCCATAGAGCTAAATTCATTAGGTCAGAGATGGCTCAAGTATTCAACCAGACTCATATGGGGATGGTACTGTCACTAGAGATGACAAGCAAAATTACAGACATAGAACTGGTAAAGGTGGCAAACAGTAGAAAGGGAAAGACACAAAAAAARGGCACGTTTGTTCATTAACCTCTCTCTTCCCATGAACAAACTGGGAAAGTGAAAAAGAGAAGGAAGACATCAAAAGGATTYTCACTAGGTGATCACACCAGAAGACAGTCAATTAAGACAAAAAGACTACTGGCCAAACACAAAGGTTCGAATTTCACCCAATATTTGTATGAATACAYGGCTGATTTGCTGTTCTCATGTTTTCTCACCAGCTTGTCTCCCACCACTTAGAGTAACCACAGCATACAGAGCCCTTACAACGAAGCAGTAATAGCCATACAGTGGTACCCACAAGGGATATTAAACTTTCCCAAAGCTCAGGGAGGATACCTAAAGCACCACATTTGTATTTTTAAGAAGTCACCCCCAGACATTTGTTGATGTTGCTGCCAACAGAATCTGGCAGAAAAACTACAAGCTACAAATTTTATAATGCCACTCATCAGATGTTAAATGTGTAAAAATAAAAGGGTCAAATTGCAGTCTGGTTAATCCATTTCTATTTGTTACAATACCCAGGTTTCACTTTACACTAGTCTTCAAAAACATGAGACAGTGAAAGAATGTGCAATTAACAGATGATGCTTAGGGTTATCTCTACAGCACCGAATGCTTGTAATGGAGTGAGTTTGCTGTAATACCAAGGTAAGATTTATATATCCTAGAAAACATGTTACWTGCTGATGAACAGCATAAAATTGACATAATGGTTCTTCAGGGCTATAAACGTGTTTTTTTCCTAGTTTAATTGGCAATGACTAGATTGACCTTTTCTTTATAATTGTAACTACAGTAGAGCAATTAGACAAATCATCAYCTCTATCATTTCCCACACACATTAAATAAAAAGCAAAGGATTCTCAATCACCTCTTCACATTGATGCTAAAGCAGAACAGTATTTTACACTTTAACTCATAAGTGAAAGCTGGAATTAAAGAACTTACTATAAATCATATACTATAAAGAAAAGTGACATACACTAGAAACACTCTACCTCATATACTCCCTCAAATAACCCTTTACCATGTCATAAGTGAACACTGGGGTCCTTTGATGTTACCATGATCAAGAGCTTTTTCTTGACAATTCACACTTTCACACACCTTTTGGCTCACGAAACTTAGAGCTCTGGTTTTATAAGTAGTAAAATAAGTATCTGCCTTCATATAGGCCCTGCCTAAATAACCTGTGCAGGTTAAGAAGATTTAGAGATTCCTAATAATTAGATTTTACATTGGATAATTCTATATTAGAACTATCTGCTCATTTTTCATTAAACCTTCCTCTCCTCTGCAGGTTCTTACTGTGTGATGCCAAAAAGTGAGATGACAAAACTACAATATATGCTGATCTCACTGCTACCCTTCTAATCAAAATATGGTCGTTATGGCTAATGGGACGTTACAGAGATTAGCGTATTTTAAGAAGAGACTACTTCACAAGGTAGACAAGCACAGCTGCTTGCAAACTACAGGTGGAAAACCATTACCTGGTTTTCCACCTCTGGAACGTGTAAGTGTAATTAGGATTTTAATCCAATTTTAAAGAGTGATGTTTCTATGAGATTTATATCAAGTTTCTGAGCCTGAGAATAAGTTCATAAAGCAGATTAAAACTCATAGTATCATATCATTTTATCTAATATTTCTCAAATACTATTTATTTTTTGAAGCATGACTTTAAAAGTCTTGCCACTGCACATTTATCAGTAAAACTTCTCCACATTCACAACATACTGTCTTTATAGGAAATTCTCTTTAAAAAATTCACTTTGAAGTTCCAGAACAAGTTACATATACTATGCATATATATGTTTCGTATTTCAGTGCAAAAATTGGTCTCCTGAAGCACTAAAATATTACATTATAAGATGAAATCTTTATGACAGAAAGATAATCTCTATTTATACAGTTAAAATAATGGTTTAAAACACCTGTAAGTCTCACATTCTGGAGATATCTTGTGATAATAATATTGCATATATTTTTTGAAATAATTTCTGTTTCAAAAATTTGAGGGGACTTTGTGCCACTCTTGTCTCAAGAAATTTACAAATATATTGCTATTCAAGTGTTACCTTTTAACTGAAAACATGGCTGCACCTAAACTAGATGAGAAATAGGTTTTAAGATAGTGTAATTTGAGAGCTGATTCTCCTCCAATGTACCTAAAGAATTACCTATTTATATTTCCTGAAGCAAGAGCTCTAAGTATTTGGTATAATGAAAGTTACTTTGAGGCAAGTATCTATTTAATGCCACTATTTTCCAGACATTTGCTGAGACTAGTTGTGACAGGCAATCGGCAGTATGCAAACGAGAGAGAGTGATTATATGGCCTTCTCTCCTGATACAGTGACTAGCACAATTTGCAGTCTCAGGAGGGGGAATTTTATTTTGCTCTGCTCTTTATTTTACCCTCGTAAGTAATACTCAAAGTAGCTACGTAAAAAGAAGGTATAAAGCGTGATAAAATCATTTCCTGAATAGAAATTAAAGATCTAGTGATACATTTTAGGTGTAATCTCATTTTTGGGGTCCTTGTCTTATGACTCAGGGCTACAAAAACTGGGCTTGCCTAGGGAAGTTACTATATGAAAATCATCACCTCAATTACCAAAGAACTGTACCACAAGACCAGTTTTGCTCATCTACTGTCCTATAGTAGCGTGCAGGGTCTACAATCAGAGCTTCTCACCGTACAACAAATTTACTAATAGCTAAAGGCATAGAAAAAAGCCCGCTCTCCCACCCCTCACAGAGCTAGGGCATACTGCTGGAGCCACCGCTTTCCAACAGCGGTTGGAAAGACAGGGCTGAACACCATGTGAAACGACATACAGGCATAGGCTTAGCTCAGAATGGCAGCAATAGAGAATATAAAAAAGATAAATAAAGGGTAGAAGACCTGGCACGCAAGCAAATTAGAAAAGATGGTCGTCGGCGAGTGAACGGATTTTTTAAAGGACAGTTAAGTGAATCTGCAGGGAGCTGTGGTACCGTGAAGACAGACGGCCTGAGAAAGCCAAGTACCAGTGAGTCAAAATTGCCCAGAGCCGAAACTGAGTGAGCAGCCTCAGATAACGTCACGGCTCTCCACACCGCGCAGAGGGGTTGAGGGCAGCCGAGGAGCCTTCAGGCCACCCCGACTCTTTGCCAACCGATCACACAGTCAAGGTGCAGCTCTAGTCCTTACAGCCGCTTCCAGCTGCAGGAGAGCACTGCTATTTTCTTCTGGCCCAACCAAGCAGCCACAGCTACGCGCTGACCTGGCGATCACAGAACGCATTTGTAGCAACACGAAATTATCTCGAATGCAGCATGGTTTAACTCCAGCCGTAATTCTTGCTTAAAGCATGGTTACTTGTTTGAGAAGTCCTAATTTACCAGGAAAAAAAGCTAAACTACAATTTAAATGACATTTTATAGTCACATAAACGATCTTTCTTCCAAAGACATATACAGGCTAAAAAAGACTCTTTCCTCCACAGCACAATATTTATGCCTAAACAAATGGAAATGTCTCTCAGACACGCAGGGCAAAGTTAGAGGCTACGTTCTGACAGATGCATCAACAATCGAATTTGGATTGAAGCTGATAAAAAACAAATAAGCAATCATTAATATTTTAAAAAACCTCTAGAGACTAGAGTACAATCTAGAAAAGAAAGAAAAAAATCAGCACCTCTTATTATTTCTATCTTGGCTGTTTGCCTTTTGGCATCACATTAAAAAAAAAGAAAGCAAATGCTTTCGGGAGTTTTTGACAAAGGTTATCCTTCACTTAGTGCCATTTGTAATGCAAAGTTATGGAAGAGATTATAAAATAGATGATGTTACATAAAAGCAAAAATGAAAAACAACGTGAAAATTACAAAAAAAATTACAAAAAAGGTTAGGCATTTTATATTCCTATGCATTACAATACAGTTTTGTACTTATTGGACTGACATGTTAGRAACAGTAGTTGGAGATCAAGTTGTCCATAAAATCCATTGATTTAGAAATAAATAATTATCTTATTAGATGATCTATGTTATTAGATCAGTATTTTCATAAAAAATTGCACATAACAGCAAAAATTCAAACTCCAACTCTTGTGCCAATTTTAAAAATAATCATAGTTTGACATTGCTTCATAAAATTCACTAAATTCATTAAATATGTGGATCCATAGATGTATTTATATATCATCAGTTTGGTCAGAGTGTATCAGGACACAYGTTTGCAATCTTTATTCRGCCAGTAATTGACAATTTTGACTGTCAAGATCTCAGAGATATATGCGTACTGCATAGGAAAGCAATGAGTCAAAACATCATGCTATAAACAAAACTACAACTGTGTGTGCTATTGACAAACCTTTAAAAATGCTTATTTTAAAACTTGGCATCAAAAATTTTAAAAACTTAAGCAAATCTACACTAATGATCAATGACCTTCAATACTCCGATAAAACTTCTTYCAAAACAAGACAGTATTTTACTTTGAAAAAGAAATTTATGAAACAGAGCAATGAAGTACTTGTTGTTATGTAGTAACAGRATAGCCAACCACATTTTTAGAGACAGAATGACACAAAATCTACTCACACTAGTATCTTTTACTATTTTAGAGCACATGCTTAAAACAAAACAATAGTTGTATCTGAACAGGCCTGAAAGTAAGTGCTTGTCCTTAGAGGTGAGGAGATCAGAGAATATAGAAGAGGTTATTCTAATGAACTGAATTAAGAATATTTTTATATTATACTCACTCTTTCAAATGTAATTTATGCAGACTGTGTAATTCATTGAGCTGCAGAGTAGAAATACGATTTGTGAAAATGATTGATACTGCAAGAAGTACCTCTATCTAAATGCAACAGACAAGAAAAATAGCCCTAGCCTGTARAAAGTACTCAAAAAAAAGCTTTCATTCGTATTTTTATTTCACTTCTGYTCTTTTGAATTGTGAATCTTACATTTTTAAAACAACTTTTTATCCTAGAAGTTCAGAAAGTGCTATTATAAAATGGATTTTCTTTGTTCAACTATGAACTGAGGGTTGAYGGTAACTTGTAATTTCTGAGCTACTACTTTTACTATGCGAAAACAGGAATGCCATCACAGTCAGCCACAACCTCTGACAAATATCAGCAATTCTGCTGCTGCTGCCAARAAAAAGACCAAAAATAGGCAGGAAAACAGTCCGAATGCAAAGCACTGAGAACAACAATGTTGCATAGAATATATTTTATTTGTTGTTTGGCTGCCCCAAGGGAGCTTAATATCATTCTGAATTCCTGCAACAGTCACCCAGACCAGAAGACAACTAGTGGATGAAAGCTTGTGTACACACTTCTTATTTTTCCCCTGCTGAAATGGTAAAGGAAGGACAACACAAACCTTCCAAACCAAATGAAGCTGGCCAATATTTAATTAATATATCTGAAAGTAGAAATGTGACTACATTTTGCTATACAGATTAGGGAAACACTTTCTTGAAATTCTAAATTCTCAATTATATTACTTTATTATTAGCTAAAAGCACAACTTAAATCATTTTATACAACATCTAGAACACAGAAACCAAATTCACCTGGATGTTTATATGAAAAGACTAAACAACTACAGATTTACACTACTCTATTTGAATTATTTTTTAGTGAATTTAGTCACCTACTAGTAAAGAGAACAAGAACAGGTATAATACACCATTCATACTCCAAATTTTTAACCAGTTTCATATCTTTATGGTTTTTAAAAAGCTATATTTTTTTTAACTTCATCTTCAGCCAAAATAAAATTCTAAAAAAAAAAAAATCCCCACTCTCTCAATAGAGCCTATAAATCTCAATTTAGAGGCTCTCTAAAGAAAAAGTCAAAGCACTGCATACAAATTTGTAGTAAACAGATACAACTGAAAACTATCAAGTGAAATATATATGTAGAGGATAAACAATAGACCTATCAAATTCAGAAGGCAAAACCTTCTGCTTTAAGTACTTTATTCACAGTAGGAAACTACTTTTAATATCTAAAAAGACCACAGGAATATTTGAGTGCCATCTGACAGGCCTGCCTTAGTGATATTTGATTCACTGTTCAATCTCACAAGTTATTGTTTTGCCTCGTTGATACATAGTTGCCAAGGTCAGTATGGAAAAGCAACTTCTASGACAGAATGACACCTAGGCTTTGTGAGTAAAATTTTTCTTAAAAGATTCTGGTAAGTGAGTACTTGAAGGGTGCCTTTTACTCTGAATAATGTAAACAGACACATTCTCAGACATCGTAATCAAGCAGTCAGGATCAAAACAAACAAACAAACAAGGCTGCCATTTTCTTGCCTTTCCTGCCTCCAGCTTTGGCACTCAGGATGCATCTAGCACGCCTGATCCTTTGGTCAATATTAATCTGAAAGCATGGCTTCAACAAAATGGTATTATTGACTGATACATTACATTACTCCTGAAACAAACAAAACTTTTATTCTCTCAGATTTAGAAAGTAACTTGCATATAACTCTCTTCTAAATATAAGCAGGAGACTTAGTCTTAACTTCTGCTTTTGGGAAACGTACCTCCACATGACCAATTTTTGCCTCATTTTACACTGAGGCAATCTTGGAAAATGCATCCATTAGAACAGGTCCAGATCAACAAAACTCCTGGAAGAAAAATCTGATTTCATTTTGTAATAGGGATCTTGCTAGAAATAATTTCTTTTACATTCTACTTAGTAGCTACTTCTAAACTCCCAAATTAGGAAGCATTTATTCATTTAACAGCTTTAGCAAGCCTACACAAGTGCAAAAATCTGTTATTATCTAGCCAGAGAGCACAGCATACAATGTTCAGAGTTTTCTCTCTTATGCACACACCATATTATGTATGTACATATACATAGGTACACATACAGTAAAAATATGAAAGAAAATAAAGAAACAAAAAATAGAACTTTAATATATCTCGTGAAAGAAAAATAAGTGAAAATAAACTGGGAAAAATATCAAAATATAATATGCCAAAAAACATATCAGAACTTTTAATTTTATTGCCCTCAAATGCCAAATGGAAGGCATGTTTCACAAGCATGAAATTTTGCCTCTGCTGTAAGATGCACCACGGATGGCTTGCTGTTCTGCTGATTTTTATAGAATGTTCATTTAAAAGTACATTGCTTGATTTAATAGGACTAGAATTAAAGCATTTATGGTTTAATGACTTGACACTTCTGTTGTGAACTACCTTGTCCCAAAGTGGAATAGAATCTGTTTATTTTCCTTTTGCTACGTATTCAATCTTAACTAGCCACACTATTTAAATAGCTTTCCAAGTAGGTTAGTAGTACGTTGGTAGCTTGATTTCCTTCTGACCTGTGGAAACTTGAGAAGGAAACTAGGAAAATACTATGGGCAGTATGTAATTCCTCTAGAAGATGCTTCTCCCTTTATTATTATATTTCAAGCTCACTGAAATAAAGATGAAAACCTGAAATATAAGCTAGTATGATCTGTATTTTAATTATGCCCCATTAGAAACAGGGCAATTTTATAAAGAAAATGGTATTTCATCAGTCTTTTAGGATACTAAATACTATAGCAGCTATCCTCTTTCAGTACAAAACAGAAGTAGTTAAGATCAGACACCGATGCTGATAAGAGTCTAATCCTATTTCTTTAAAGGAAAAGAAAGAAAACCATGGAGGGGAGGAGTTGCTTGTAACCAGAGTACAGAACAGCATGCATCATCTGGGACCCAGCAAACCTGTCCCTGTGCATGACTTTTGGAACTGCTCTTAACCGTCCTGCTGTCACAGGCTCACAGCAGTTCTATGAAATGACGTTGCCTAGAAAATTAGACTCTTATTAGATAAAAGTTAAGAGCAAGGGAAAGTAAAGACAAGAAATAAGGCAGATTAAGGGGAGGTAGTATTGGCGGAGAGAGGGGAAGAGCAAGTGCAGACAACAAATTTTCTTATTCTTCACGGTAGGCAATACCAACACCAACAAAGACATCAGTGTATCCTTTACTCCATCAGGATCTTCTTCAAGTCCTGCTTGGCCAGTACGTTTTCCAGAATTAGTAGCATGGCAAATCTTGAAAAATCAGCAGTCAGCAAGCAAGATGATTACCACGGTAAAGCTTATTCAACCTTCAGTGTTTTTAGCTGAGCAATCAACTCCAACAGCAAAYGTTAGTACAAGAATGTTCTTCAGATTATAAAAATGGTTACCAGTGAAAAATTCAGACCACATTTGATGAGTGCATGGGGTGTTTCTAGTCTTCTCTGCGTAAATCAAATCTGCAAGGTCTGGAAATCCTCCACACCTCCCAAAACTAGGCATACATGCTGGCTGAGTCTCAGCTCCCTCCTGGCACAGGACGTGGGTATATACTAGTTTCTCTCTCCCTCTGTGGGAGAGGAAACTAGATGGACGGACTGAAGGAAGTCTCAAAACACTCCTGCGTGGCTCTGATGTAGAAAATCAAATCACAGGCTATGCAGAGAAGCAAATCAGACTCACRTCAGTCATAACCCACCATTTTGCCTTCTTTTACTCTTCCTAGTTACATTCATTCGATGCTCATTGCCTACATTGCTTAGGCATCAGTCCACATCACCGCTCTCTGGTTATGTTACTGTTTGTATTCCTTGTTTCCTTATTACTGCCAATTGCAAAACAATTGCTTGGTTTCATCATGCTTCTTTCCCTTGGGCTCAACTAAACTCCTTCAGACATGCATTCATTTCTCATCTCCTTTAGCCCAAATCCTTCACAATTCACTACTCGTTGGTTAATCCTGAATTCTAAACACATAAAAATACCATCACTTATAACTAGTCATTATCAGTTCAATTAAAACCACAGAAAACTCAGCATAAAAATCCTTATTTAGTTTTAACAAAAAATAAAAAACTAAGCAGGGGAATCAGAGTTAAACTAATTGAAAGACTGAAGAGAATTAGAATATGTATCATACACATTTCTTGCTTCAGTTATGGCATGTCCCACCAATAACATGGACCGTATGTTCACTTATAAAAAAAATTAAAATTGCACAATATTTAACTTTGACTTTATAATCCATGCAGCAATGAACCGCCCAAAAGGAATTTAGAAGATGAATTATGCACCCTTCAAAACAGAATTTATGATAGGTATACTGACAGACTCCAAACAATGCAGTCAGTGCAGTAAACCATTAAGACACCCACCACTTTCTCTCTTCCACCCCCCAAAAAAATATCTATTCTGACTGCATGGGAAATTATACGTGGTAGCCTCAGAACACAACCACAATTGCAGTAAGGACTGCATTTTATTTTCGAGCACCAGTAAGTTGAGGGTTTTTTTAATTCTTCTGCACTACTTCAAGTTATACTATCKCAAATATTTTATTTGTAGAGAAATTATATATATAAAACCTTTCAGTTTTCATGATGCACTAAGGACTCAAATTTATAACATGCTGTAATTTCCATGCCTTCAGGGAACATTGCCCTTTCTTAATTTCGGTAAGGACTGTCATATAGAAAATACCAAGCCACATTTGTGTCAAGTCTGCCATTTTTAATTATTACTAATCACATCCAAGCAATTTCTCCTTTCGTTTAACAAGTGTATACCTATCTTCTAAAAATTTTTTTCATGCCACAATTCATAAAATTGTTTAGGCTGATGCTAAGTCTCTTCCACTAAATTAATAACTAATCACAGAGGATATTTATCATCTCAAGTTTCTTACATGAGAATTGTCAGACTTAATCACCTTCCTCATATTTTCACTATTTACAGAGCTTCATTTATCATACATTTCAGCTGTTTGACAACAGTGGACTGTTTTCCCCACTTCTAAAGTATGTAAAGAAAGATAAAATGGTGGCAAACCATAATATCTTGGAAATCTTACTGTTTCTGATAACATCCATTCCCACCTGCAAATGATTCTAAAGAAGTCATTTATTTTAATACCAGTGATAGGCAGAAGTAGAATTAACAGGCTACAAACTTATTAAATAGACAGTTTAGCTTAACCATAGGAAATGAACTCTGATTTTTATCTTTAGTTAACCTTTGCAGACAGTATGAGAATCATCTGTTTCAATCAAACGTTTGGATAAAAATTATTTGATAGCAATGCCAAAGGAATTGTTCTCAGAAGCATTTTTTAAAATGTGCTCAGGGCTTATTACTAGAAGCCGAAAGGAGCGGTAATTCTCACGAGCGTTGTGATTTCTGAGACAGCTGTGATGCAAACCATGCCCCCGCACTTTTTCAAACCACTTGGAGACTGGACTGAAAAGTAATGCACCATTTAAAGCAAAGAGACGCAGAACAGCACGCTAATATGGTCACTGGAAGTTTCTGCAGGAATTTTGTTTTGCATTACTGAGCACAGTAAGATGGCATTCTTGCACAGTATTGCACAATGTAGGCCAAAACTAAAGCATGATATTAATTTGCTGAAATAATGAATGAGCGACAATTTGCAAGTCTACCAAATGGAAATACTTTGGCATAAACGTTACCTTAGAGTTGAAATGAAATACTACAGAATGCCTACTTGGATAATAACAGTCAGGAGAATCATGCAACTTCACATTTTAATTGATTAGGAAAAGAAGTGACCCCATATAACCTGTAAATAGTTGTGAAATGAATAGTACAAAACTGCATTTATTTATGGCAGAATATAAATAGTAGAGATAGCTGATCAGATGCCACACTGTTGCTTTTTAGTTCTTCATAAATTTGGGTCAAAGAAATTTCCATAAACATATTTATTAGTAGAGTTGTATCAGGTTTTATCAGTATTGAAAAACTCCTAGAAGTCAACCCTTTTGGGTATAATTCAAGTGAATGTCGTTATAAAACAACTGAACTGAGGTGATAAAAGAAGACAGGGATTATAAGAAAACAAATTCTTCATTGCCATCTGTCAAAAGCATCTCAAACAACTAGCAGAAAAGCAGTAATACAAATGAAAGACAACTTTTACCTAGATACGTATATGTATTCCTGGTGAATATTTTCACGGTTCAGAGTCTTCTGATTTCACTAAATCATGCTGTTACTCAGTACTATAATAAATTCACTTTACTTAACCACTATATTAAAGAATAATACTTATCATAAAATTAGAGCACTACTATATGTATTTTAAAATATAAACTACAGTCATTGTTAAGAAAAAAATGTGTTCCAAAACTATTTGGATTACTTGTGACTCTTTCCTATTTTATCAGATTATATACATTAGGAAAATGAAAAATGCTAGACAGTCAATATTTCTTCTCTTATGACACCTAACAGAACAAATTATTAAAGTGTATTTTAAAGACAGTAACTAGTAATGCATTTCAATGTCTTTACTGACTTAATATTCAAAAAACATTTCTCTTCCAAATGCATTTTTCAATTGTGGCAATATTCTCCCCTTCATCTGTTCAGATTAAATGTTCAGTAACTATAAAAGCAATAATACTAAGTTCCACAGAACCTTCTCTGCTTTCTTGGGCTATGGCTTCCATAAAGATGTAGCAGGGCATCAGCGTCAAGAAAAGGGTAGAAGAGGTTTCCTCAGTACCCTACTGTCTTGCCAAACTGAGATTAAAACGAAAAATCTAGTGGCCTCTATAATGTTACTCTAAACCAGCAAGAATATCTTAACTTGCATTTCCAGAATGTTGCTTCCAATTGGTTCCAGAACAGTCGAATTGGTAGAGATTTGATTATTAGTCCAATAAGATTATTAGCCTAATTAAATTATTAATTAGCATTATCTTTATTATACATACAGTATAAGTAGAATGCAATAGTGAAAAACTACAGATATTTGATTTTAATGGCACATTTTTGTATCTTCCTTCTGATCTTAACTTTAGATTGAAAATTTAGTATTTATTTTGAAAGTTTTCAGGTGTTATTTCAAAAATATAAACTTTTTAATACACAATTTCCACGTTCCTGAGCAAGGACTTCTTGAAAAGTCCTTCTTGTCTGCGTGACTTCACATCCCAGAGTAAAACTGACAACCTATTACTAATTTTTAAATCCAGGTCTTAAAAAAATTGAATTACAGTAATAATAAAAGTTAAGAATCAAATTTATGCCCTTTGATATCAATGGTAAGGCTCATACTGATTCTCCTTTAAGATAAGGCTCTCTTCTATCTGCTTATTTACTTCTGCAAAAAAATTAAATAAATTTCTAGACTAATCACAAAGGATTATTTTTCCATATACATTTTTTCATAATATTTAGAACAAATAGCCCCATAAACATATGCTAACTATCCTTCTTTGTCCAACTTCAATGCTGTACTTTAAATTTGAAGCATCTGAGAGTCAACCTCCAACTCATTTCACACACACACACACACAAAAGAAAAACTATGTAAGGTAAAGCAAATTTTCTTACAAATATAATTAAATATGACATTCAAAAGAAAATTTTAACAACAATATTCACTGGTGGTACATTACGTAACTTTTTTATGGAGTTTAACTTTCTGATGCAGTTGGCTGTAAATGTGCAATTAATATGCAGATATAAAAATGCAAGAGGACTCAGAGGAGATGATCTTTCAGACAACACTGGAAGTAGGAAATGAAATCAAAATTAAGAAATGCTAGTATTCTCCTACAGTAATTCATGACAAGTATCATATTATGCAAGTACAGTTGTTCTTCTGGAGGGCTTTATTATACCCCAAATCCAAGTTATTCAAAGTGACAGGAATAAGTGTCAGTGATCCTGAAGCACATTTCCATTTCAGTTAGATTAAAGGTGATGAATACCAACATGCAGCATTAGCACCTACAGTCACCACAGATAAAGTACAATTTTTTTTCTCATATAAAAATGCAGATAAGTTGATACATACAATATGTTTGTATTTTAAAGTATTTTTATTAATACAATTTCCACATCAGTATATAAAGACTTATACTTTCAAACAGGCTCCAGAATATTCACCTTAATGTGCTATTTTCCTTAATTGAAAATATTTCAGGCATTCACTAATCCTGTGGTTTATTAAAATTATAACTGTAAGAACTGGGCTACTGTTTCAGTGCCCTCTTCTGATACCAAAACACTGGGGGATCCACATACACCTCCACAGCGCGAGCTAATCACTTGCTGAGACCATCATTAGCATTGTATGCTCTACCCACAGCAAATCCAGATCAGGCCAGATGCTCCCAAAGTTGTTTGTACGGGTTCACATCATCAACTGGCAAAAAAAAATTTAAATGTTTCCCTAGCATATGGAAGGCTATATTAAGAATTTACTCTTCTATGTAATAGTGTGGAAATCCCCATATGCTCTATGCCAACAAATAYGATACTCAATCCTGTGAAAATTATTCTGTGTTAGAGACTGAGCAAAGGAAAAGCAGAGGGAGACTCRAAAAAGAAAACGCTCCTTTCTCCTGACTACTCAGCAGCACAAACATGTTAGTTTTTAGGATTATGGCCTGGCTTCCAACCATTTACTATTTTCCATCTGAACTTCTTCCATGTCTTAAATTCTTGACTACTAATCTTGTCCAAAAGTCTCTATTTCCCAGTTCCTCCACCTTGGACTACAGCCAGAAAGCTCACAGATAAGTCCTAACCATTACAGCATGCACAGACTGTCCCCTTACACCATTTACTCTGTTTTATCTACAGYGACATTTGATGAAAGCAGCAAGGGAGGGCAGTAGTTTTCTCAGAGATGGTAAAACTAGTCCAAATTCAGGTTTCCCACCTGTACTTACAGATGCATCTGTAAGACGCCAAGATGCTCATCTTCCACCACATCACTACAATGTCTGATGGCAGTAATTAATAGGACAACTTCCTCAGAGTTACTTGCTATTTTACTATGCATGGTACTGTCTATCCACCCTGTAGACACTGTGAATCTGCCTCCAAACCACAACCACAGCTTACTCTTAATAACCTCCAGATTCACAGCAAATCTCAGCACCTGCTAACAAGTCACCTACAACAAGGGCAGGACAAATGACCATCTACATAGCCTTCTTGAGATATTATGGCAATAATACTTGGCACYATCCACAGAGGAAGGACCAGACAATGTTCCTGAATGGCTAAGAACTATTGTATTGTGACTGGAAAARTCTGCAACTAATTTTGTTATGCAAGCAGACCCTTACATTGGATAATTTGCAGTGCTACAGGCACCAAAATGCCTCACTACAGCTCAGRATAAAATTCCTTACCTTAACGGTTAACAAAACGTGCACTGTTCTCTGCTCCATGATGTTTATTACAAGAAAAAGAGATACATCAGAGGCTGACAAACATTCAGTACAAATGCTACTAAGGATGTGTTTTATCAAGAAACATGACTTAAGTAGGCAGAAATACTCTTAAAGATTTTGCAGTCTGTCTTTACGTGCATTAGTAAATGGAAGTAGACATGAATTGTAACTCCAAGGCCACAGTGGTAAGATTCACGACAGAATGGTAGATTAACTGCTGCTTGCTTCTTGACCACGTATGGACACATTACAGAGCAGATGTTCCCCAAAATTTTCTTAGAAAAATCGCACAGAAAACTCTTGCTAGTATGTGCTGCTGCACTTTCCTGAATCCAACAGGAGCTTTATTTCTAGGTGTCACCATTTTTATTGCATCAATTGAAATTTGATAGAACAAATGCAACAGTCATTATGACAACATTAAGGCAGTAAAGATATTTAAATCAAATCGCAGTGTGTATTACTCACATCACCATGTACAGAGATTCAACATTTACTCCTGTCCAAATGCAAAGACCTGAGGTAATCTATGACGCATACTAACAAAAATAGAAGTTTTATTTTCTTCATATTTGAAACAAGTAGTAGGAATTTGTATTAAACCAACATAATAAATACTAGGTGAAGCTTTTGAGTGAGCTGTAATACTTAGAGGAAATCATAAGATTAATTATTCTAATAGGTCCTTTTAAGATCTTCTTTAACTCCAACTTTTAAAAGGTTGTTTTACAAGTCACTATAAGAGACATTTTTTTGTATGTTTAAACAAATTTCAAGACTATCTCAAGTAAACATAATTTTGCCTTAAGTAAAATGAARTTAATTTTTACTGTTCTATGTATGCCTTGCAGACATATATTTTTTAAARTAGCTTTAATCAAAACAGGAAAAATAATAGTTCTTGCACGTGGGAAGGAGTCACAGCACCATAATCTTGGTAAGGATTTGCCACACAGAGGTCTTGCACTCTGAAAGCTGCAGCTCCTTTCAGTTATTTAGCAAGAAATGTAATGGTCACAGCATTTGATATAACACTAAGTCAAGAGCAAGAGAGCACTGCAAAAGTTCTGAGGCCACAGACTTGCTTGTGGAAAGAATTTTTATGAATTTCTGGAAACAATAAAGAAATCTAAAGTACAGTTTTAAAAAACCGTGATTTACTTCTATCATAAAACCTACCAATACTCTACTACCCGTAACAGATAATTCATAGATACACCTTTAAACTGCACAGAATTTTTTAAGAAATGAAACAGTTGCTAGTTTTCCTTCAGTCTGTATTCTGCAGGAAAGRGATGGAGGAAAAAACAGTTTTCCAAGGCTTTAAAGGCAAAAGAAATGAAACATTCTAGAAAGCAAAGCGACTCATTAGTTTTGTAGAATTCTGGGGTACAATCCACATCTAAATGGATCTCGTAAGTAAGCAGACTTGACAAAAGATGGGATAAAAAARGGGGGACACTAACCTAATTTTATTTTTTATTCCCTTGAGTCAGGTAAATCTTAAACTGGTTCTATCTTGCATGTGGTAGAAACTACGATGAACAAAAGGTTCACTCAGAGGCAATGGGATGCAGAAAAGCATCTCCTCTAAGAGCCATTGCTTGGCATCAAACAAAAACCAAACAGATAAAGTTCATCCTGCCTTAAATCATTAATGAACCATTTAGTCATCAATTTACTAAGGCTATTGAATTTCCTTATTAAACACCTGAGTAGCCCTGTGAATTTCCAAAGGATCGCTCCTACCCAAAAGAGAGTATGATCGTAATACTAAGCTGAATTGGTGCCAATCTTATTGAAGTCCGGTAGTTGCATTTGATTAGCAGAAATCCACATTCCTGTTGTTTGGTTTTCAGCCTTTTAAATTTTGTTTTTTAAATGTCAGAGGTGGAGGAGAGGCATATTTCTGTTAAGGCTAACATTTGGAACTTCATCTCACTTGTGAAACAGGAAAAATACTTGAGTTGCCAAATTACAATGTCTACGCATAAGATTTAAACAGGRTAATAATTATTTTCCAAATTCCTTTTCTGTTTCTTTGTTTGGTTTTAGCCAGAAGCTAATTTAAATAGTCCTCTGTAAGCAAGTTTAGGTATTAGTCACACGTTGATCAAGTACAGACAGGTATGATCAGAAACAGAAAAAAAAATAGAGGAGAAGGGAGAGAGGCAAAAAAAAATCAATTGTCTGCAAAGTTTGAACACAATAGCAGGTTTTCTGTCACTGCTGGTAAAGGTTTCCTTCTCTTGTTAATCTCCAAATTGTAATTAGACTTGATATGAAGTATTATAGCTATATGCATACAATTAAAAACACATATTTCTCATTCTAATTAAATAGTAATTTCAAGAACAGTTTGCCAAGGATAAATTTGGATGACATTAAGTAGAATGTCCTACTCMAAATGCTCATGCAGAAAAGTATACTATTTTTAATTACTTTAATTAAAACCTGAAAAGCTCCTGTCTTTTAAAATTTACAGTTTTTCCTTAGCATTTTTTCTGAATCATTCTAAAATTTTCCATTACAGCAGCCTTATTCTGCATATGCAAATAAGCCTCCGTAGACAGAAAGAACTAATGCAATTAAATGCTTTCAAAAMCACTGAAGTTATATTATGGGTCTGACCTAAATCCACAAAAACAAAAGACAGTCTTAAAGATTAAAAATGGATATAGTAAAAGTTCGATGGTACTTCCTTTCCATTCAATATATTTATATTTCAGTATTTTTACAACATTATACTTTTACTAAAATCTAAGCTCATTTATACTTTAGTACATTTTTAAAGATTTTCTAAAAACTTGTAAGAGAGTATGCTAGAAATAATCTGTAGACAAGGGGAATAAACAYGATTTCTAAAACCTATCTTTCCGACTAGTATGAAACATTATTTAGAATATCTGAAGTGAGAAGTAATATGTTGGTTTTATTTAAAATACTCGTTATAGTTTTTAACACTGCTGTGTTAGAAGTCATTCAGAAAGTTCTTTCCAGTTCATTTTAAGGCAGTGGCTTTGATCAATTTTCTCAATAATTTAAAAGGAAACTCCCACTTTTGAAATTCTATGCATTTTTTTTATTATTTTTCATCCTATCTACAASGTAACTATGTATCCTTCATGTTTATTTACTTAATCTTAAAATAAATTAGCTKATCAAAGGAGGGAATACATCAGGAGTAGAAGAGTATTGCTCAGAAGGAAAAGCTTAAGTTAATACCTCAGTTATTCCTTAAGTCTCACTTTACCTTTGTTGCCCTAAGACGAAGGACATCTTGCTTTCTAAACAAACATGAAATCTACTACTTAACCCACAAGCAGATTATTTTCTTACGAAGTCAAATGTCTCATTATTTGTAGCATATAAGTGTGTTTAAATGCTTCCACCTACTGAAGAATTCTGAATAGCAACTGTACRTTTCAATCACAAGTATTAAAGAGCACATTCTCATTTAGTCTATAGCAAAACATCGTATTAGGGCTATTATTCCATTAATAAGTGAATCTCTCTCTACTACAGAAACATATAGAAAAATTTGTTTAGATGATTTACCCAAAGCAAGCAAGAACCTCAGAAAACAGGTGCTTGCTTTTACTGATCTCCTCCAAACCCCCCCCAGGCACGAGGAATTATTCTCAAATAATACAATGGGTTAAATTTGCTTTTTACCAGTTTTAGAGGCTATAATGAAGTTACCTGTCATTAATGATCCAGTTCAGACAGAGATTGAGGGAATTAAGGTTTTTGCATCTCTTTACTATTTCCATCACGGTTTCATTATCCAGTTCTGTGATATGACGTAGATCCAAGCTGGAAAGATTTCTTAGCTATTGAGACAAATATGATAGAAAGAAATAATCTGAAACTTATCCATATACATAACTGTTATAAAAATTCTTAAATTTTCTGGAAAGCTAGACAGAAAGAYAAAGTTACTATATTTTCTGCAAAACAGGAAAAATACCAGAGATAATCACACAATCTGACTTCTAGTATCTAAAAGCTATACTTAAATTTGGATTCAGGCAGGCTCTCAGTTAGTCCAAGAACTCAGATCTCTCTCCCACCTGGTCCATGTCACCTTTAATAGGGGTGTAGGCCTTCCTCTTTTTACTACATAGAGTGTAAGACAACCATTTGTGTACTTAGATAGGAATACCTTCTCATTTCATTTAAAAAAGGAGAGGGGGAGGAGCAAGGAGGGGAGATAGAAAGTGTATTTTCCTTCCGATTCAAATACGTATCATTAAAATTTCCAGAAATCTGAGACTTTACAAACCGAGTAAATATCACATCATTTCCAGAAATTGCAGTATTTATACTGTATTCTTACCTGCAYAGCCATCAGAAATTCAGAATAACAGAATTTGGAGTAGAACAGTATGATTTATGATCTATGCATTGGGTAACTAACATTAATCTGATTTATTACCATTGTTAATAATTACAATGGTCTTCAAAAGCAAACAAAACTCCCTTACTACTTTTATGAGTCATGAATTCACAGAAGGAGACAGATTTGAGGCCAACATTTACAATTTTCTGCAGCATCCTCAAACAATGGATCAGTTTAGCCACAGTAACTTCYAAGTGTTGTTTGCCTTTTAAGATGTCTAAAATAATCTCTTATGCTGTGGAACAAATAATTGCATTAGGTAATAYTGACACTTTAATTAAATTTACCTTCCTTGTAAGAGAGAATAATAATCCTTTTCAGKGATTTAAGTCACTAGGGATTTGATTAAGTAAAGACACACAAGTGAGAACGTGTAATTGGTCCACTTCAGCAGTTACAAATATTAAGTCAAGGTATTTAAGAAAAAAATGACRACTTCAAATGGAATTAGTCTTTAGAAAAGGTGCTCTGGCGTTTTGTTCCAGAAGTTTTTATCATTCTTCAGTTTAAAACTCTGCTGAACAAGCATAAATTTAAGGAGCGGGAYCTCTGAGAAACAAGTGCAGAATATTTCTATAGGAAGCAAGGAAAAAGTATTCCTGCCATTAAAATGCTATGCCAGCYGTACTGTTGAACTGCTTGTTGTGACCCCACTGTACTTCTGATACTCTTTTTATTTGCTTATTAGAGAGAGGAGCACGTGATGATTGATGGTGTGTTGGTAATGAACAGATCTTGCAAGCTCTGTCTCTCTGTATTTCATGCATACTGCTCTAAGAAGTGGAGCAAGTAGAGAATTTATTTTCTATGCACCTCAAAAAAGGTCACATTGAATCCCTCAGTTTTCTGCAAGAATGGCAAAGAGGAGGGAAAGCTTAAAGTAGCTTGGATTTTCCTTACCTTCATACAGCTATTCACATTAGATAATTTAGCACCTCATTGGCCTTTGTACTATAATGGCAATAACATGGCCAGTTCCTGTGATATACACTGAGGTCCTATGTGGAGTTCTAATAATGCAAAATAATGAGTACTTTCTCAAATGTGCTTCCTGTACATATAGAATTTACTATATTGCTGTTTTGTAAATAAACTGCCAGCACAAACTCTGACAAATTATTCTGATTGTGTTTCATGTATCTAGCTGCACAAACAAAAACCCAGCAGCAATATGTAAAAGACTTCTCCACTTAACAAGAGATCTATAAATAAYAACATATTGTTAAACTGGAACACTTTGTTTCTGCTTTCTTAGTATGTTTTCACACAGTATGTGAGGGCTGACTAACTTGATTCCCAGAAAGCCATGGGCTCTAAAGAAAAATTTAATATATATACTTCCTGCAGCAGGACAATTTTGTCAAATTTTGATTTAGCAGATTACCACAGTGATTAAATTCTCCATGTGCTCCCATGATATTCATTTCTATACTAACCTTACTCGAGTTGGTATAGCCCCTTATCCCCTATTTATGAAATAGGGAATGAGGCACAAATAAATTCACCATGATCACACACGGAGCTTGTGATGATAATGGAAATTAAAGTCAGATCTCTTGAACCCATCAAAGTACAAAATCATCTTATATAGGGCAACAAATTCTACAGCATAAGAAACAAATCTATTGGACAAATCAACAACATGCTCTGCCACAGTAATCAAACGTTACCAGAAGACCTCAAAGACAAGCAGAGAACATTATGTCAAAAAGCTAAGTCCTAGCTAAAACACACCCTCTTGTAGACAACATTCTTCATTACGAGCAGGTAATAAAACTGCTCTGTTCATTCTCTGTCACTGTTGCTACTAAAAGGGTAAATAATATGAGCTTTCATTAAAGATAAAAGAATGCATGAAGGTCCACGTTCCTTGAAAACGATCTCTAATTCACCTAACTTCAGATTAGGTGACAGTAGTTGAGGCAAAGATGAATGCAGTCCCAGTAAAAAAAGACTGTTGTACAGGTAGACTCAAAAACTACACTGAAATCCTATTAGAAGTCAGTGACAAAATTAATGATATTTAGAGTAACTTTATCCTTGCTGTCACAGGAGAATGATCACTCCCACATTGCTTCTCACTTTCACATAATGGTCTATCACTATATTCAATATACACAAAAGTCAACCATCTCTTGCCCTTTTTACTGACACATTCCTTCRTTTCAAACAGCCTACCTCATACCTGACCTACCTGCTGAGTTAAATCTCTTTTATCAGACATAAGGTACTTGATCCAGCAAACCCTACCACCTCAGAAGTTTGAAGAGGCTGCTTCTAGGTGGTGATGGCACACTAGATAGGAACTCTTCAAGTATAATGGGATCTATACAGCCTCAGTCTTGCCACTGCAGAAGAGTAAATGACTTTCAAGGTCTGGAGGACAGGAAACACATCCCCTTAAGTACTGGACTCCTCACATGATTTTGACTGATCTGAAAACAGCAAGTAAAAAGAGTACTTCTGTACCTACTTAAATCACAGGGACCAGTATGCATTACCAGTCAGGAAATTGTTTTAAACATGTGTGAAACCATTTTTTATTTTTTTTTTTAAAAAAAAGAAAGAAAGAAAGAAAAAGGTTGATTCTCTAATTCCAAATGCCATGCTTATTCTTTTTTTTTTTTTTTTTTT
>NW_028186329.1:572399-642127 GCF_003343005.1 Rhea americana
TTTTTTTTTTTTTTTTTTTATCTGAGGCACTTGTAAGGCATTAAATGTTACAACGATACATTCTGTATTAATCACTAGTATTATAAATGAATAGTAAGAACAATTACATGAATTTTGGTATACCACCTCTAACCCTCATATCTAAAATTAGTTTGGTATAGAATGACATAAATCTCTTTAAAGTGGACATTTCTTTATCGTACATGGAGAAACGTAAGCATGAAAGTTATAACATGTGACATGCTGATACCTAGAAATTAAGTCAATATAAAGGCCRATAACAGGAACACTGCAACACAGCTGGTTTAAGACATTACCATCTTCATGCTGCAGTCCTTTACCTGTCACTTGTATCAACGAAAGCTTTTTGTGGAGGTTTCTGAATAATTCAAGCTTAAAAAACAAATTAAAGAAAAATGTATGAGCATTTTTCTGCCCTTGTGGCCAAGAAAGCCAATGGTCTCCTGGGCTGCATTAGGAAGAGTGTTGTCAGCAGTTGGAGGGAGGTGATCCTGCCCCTCTAAGCAGCCCTGGGGAGGCCTCATCTCGAGTACTGTGTCCAGTTGTGGGCTCCCCAGTACAATAGAGACATGGAGCTACTGGAGAGAGTCCAGTGTAGGGCTACGAGGTTGATCAGAGGGCTGGAGCACCTGCCCTGTGAGGAACGGCTGCGAGAGCTGGGCCTCTTCAGCCTGGGGAAGAGMAGACTGAGGGGGGATCTTATCAGTGTGTACAAGTACCTGAAGGGAGGGTGTCAAGGGGACGGGGMCAAACTCTTTTCAGTTGTCCCGTGTGACAGGACAAGAGGCAATGGGCAGAAATTGAAGCATGGGAAGTTCTGCCTGACCGTGAGGGGGAATTTCTTCCCTGTCAGAGTGACGGAGCACTGGACCAGGCTGCCCAGAGAGGCTGTGGAGTCTCCTTCTCTGGAGATCTTCAAGGCCCACCTGGATGCAACCCTGTCTCACATGCTCTAGGTGATCCTGCCTGAGCAGGGAGGTTGGACTAGATGATCTCCAGAGGTCCCTTCCAACCTCAGCCATTCTGTGATTCTATGATTTAGAGATTTTTTTTTTTTTAAGCATGCCAGATCATTTTACTGGAAAGTTTGCAGAACTGCCCCACAAATGAGTTTCACCGACACAATTGAGCTGCAATATGACATTAGGAATCTCTTTAAAGGAATTTATCCCTGGTACTCCATGATGTGCTCAAATCAGAAGACTCAGTGCATAAAGTGCAAAAGCTACGTCGAATTCTCACACACTGGGTTCTACCTTGTTCAATATTGTAAGTTTCAACAATGATCTTTGAGAACTCCAAAGCTTGGGGGGCAAAAAAAGGGATCTCAGGAACTCCTTTTCCTAGCGTAAGTGGACCATATCATATCAATTTAAGAAATAAAGTATCTGATTCAATATATTTATATTTCTATGYAAAATTTTAGAAAGAAGAAAAAACATTGCCGTGTAAAGACTCAGAAAATCCTCTTTAAAATTCAAAATAATGTWAAAGCATACCTTTAATCAGCGTTTTTCTACAGAAAAAGGATATTCTGTTACTTAAACACTTACTCTCAGGGCACCAGAATAATTAAAGTTTTCCCTTATTTCTTTTTTTTTTATTATTATTAAAATTTTCTTGATGCAGCAATATCTTTTTAATGAGCAATTTTAGGGCCACTCTTCRGCAAATATTCATCTTTTCTCCAACTCTTAATTCTATAGCTCTATGAAGAATGCTGAGCACGAGCAGCCTTTAAGCTTTGCACTCACTTCTGRCAGTAAGACAAAATGTTTAACTGAAAAAGGAATTTTTAAAGTGAGAATCAAAGAGACAATGCAGACAGCATACAGAAGGTTTAAGKATATGAAATGAAACATAAAATTAAAAAATTAAGAGAATGGAAGCATAGTTAAACTAACTTTGTGTGCTATACATAACCGTGTTGAAATTACTGAATATTGATTCAGGAATAACTGTKTTTTAAAATTGCATTAGTATAATAACAGTATTTAAATTTTAGAGTCTAGGCAGGCGACCGAGATTAGAAGGGGACAGAATGTTGCTGGAATGCATCTCAGTCCCAYTAACTGATAGAGAATCAGCAGTCCAGCACGCAGAGTTTTCCTGAGGGAGTTCATCTGTGAAAATTCACAGAAAGGGAATTGTTAGGCTGTAAATGAACCACTTAGATCACAGAATGGTTTGAAACAAAGGAAGTTTAAAATAATAGACCTTCCTTTTCTTTTCTTTTTTTAAGTCATATTATAATTAACTACTACTATTGCTAGGAAATTATATAGTATTTTGGGAACTAACATACTTCTAAAAATTATTATAAAGGCATTTATATTCAATACTCCTGTTGGTTGATTTAAATGAAATTTCATGGAAATTAAATATTTCAAGATTCAGAGATTATTGTATTATTTTTGTCCTTGAATGCTACGGATTTCACAAGACTATCCTGATTACTCAAGCTAATAACATTAAAAATATTTGAAATAGAAAAGCTAGAACATTTGAAAACTATCAAATTTAAAAAAATACAGAAAAATATGCCTGATTTTGAGACTGTTCAAATTTCAGATAAATTTCATACTTTATATGAAGATCACTTTACTATTTGGATCATAGGTATTTTTTCCAATGTGGATGCCCCAATGGTTTTGAATATTTAGCTGTTATTGTAAAAGAATATTAATATACTGATATAATGAATTTGCAATTCTTTTTTCTTGACTCTTCCAATTTAACTCCTACATAGATACGCTTACTTAGAAATAGAACAATTCACAGAAGAGCAATCCTTTTCAGAACTAAAGCTAAATTATTTCTGAAGGAAAGCACTTATAAGGACCTACTACAYTTTAAATTCACACCTTTGGTTAATTAAGCTTAATTTTTTTGACTCTCTTTGTATACGTGCCTTCAGGGAATACAGTGCTTTCTGCTTACATTCTCCTAAGGAAATGCATGGTCAGAAGAAGTAAAAACAGCAACAAGAAGAAAAATTATCAGTCATATTCTTTTCATTATTCTACCAATAGAATCTCTAAACTATTAAAAGAAGGGCACACAAATTAATTCCGCGTAAGAATGAACTAAGTATCTTAAAATATACTATTAAGATACACAGTTTTCATGAAATTCAAACCATACTTGATTTAAAGAATTGGAAACTGACTGAAAAGCTAAGTAAGAGGCTATATTCCCTCAGTCTGATTTCATGTTCTACACATTCACAACTTTTAATTTGATTCCTGAAAGTTAAATATCACAGAACATTGAGCTTCCATTGATTAAATAAGAAAAGGTTCAGAAATGGTTCAAATTCTGTGTTTTAAGCACAGGCAGGGGTTTGAATTTTCATTGCTTACATAAAACAAGTCTGTCTGTTCTGAAGAGTGCATTGCATGTATAAAAAAAAAAAAAAAAAAAAAGCCTGAAAAGAAACGAACCTGAAGACATGTATTAATTACAGAAATAAATTTATTCAATATATTCCTTTATTTTGTAATGCAATATAGTAAAGCAGAAGAGCAAAATGAAAGACATTTATATTCAAATTGCTACTGCTTCCAAACTCACTGATGATAATAATTTGTTTTCTGATTTATTTCAAACATAAACAAGTTAAGCTACTAAAACAAATATACTGACCTCCTTTCTAAAGTGTTTTAAAACCCACGGTAGAAGAGCTAAGAATTATTTGCCTACATACTATGTACAATATAGTATCAGAGTTAAAAGATTTGGAGTTTATAAACTGAAAATAAAAATTGCTGATGAATTGTGTTATTGCTAAAATCACACTTTATTCTTTTTCTATTATTTACCCTCAAGTATATCTAAGATCCATCTTCCTTTTGGAAACTTTCACGCACCACAGAGCGCTGAAACCTTTGCAGTTACGCAATCAAGCTGCCTTGTAATGGCTTTTCTACCTAACGTGCAACCCGTAAAAACTGCAATTGGGTACAACTATCAAAACCTTAAAAAGGTAAAAATAACCTCTTAAGAGGGACAAAGTCAGCTCCACTCAACAAAGTGGTAGGTTTAGTTCGAAAGATGAAAAAAAGATTCTCTTACAGAGTCTATAGCATCACAGCTTTCTAAGTATCAAGTCAAACCTCATAAGGAGTCTCCCAGAATCACTATGTTCAGAAAATTTTAATTAATGACTTTTTCCCATGATGGAGAAAAATCGACTAATGTGTAAAAGGGCAGTTAACACAGTTATGTTCAAATAAAACATTAGCCACCTTAAAAAATATAATTTTTTAGATGAATTGATTAAAAAACAAAAAATGTTTTCTCTTGACCTAGCCGAAGAGGAATAATCATGTTCTTGTTTAGGAAGCACAATGATCTTAAGGTTGGAAGATATGCTAAAATGTTACTATAAAAGGAGTATAAGGCAGAGTACTTTGTGTCAAAATAAATCAGTAACTGAACAAAAGGCAGCCTACAGTACCTCAGTTTAGAAAAGACACTTGCAGGATCACTCTAGCTATGTTCAGATTACCACTGTAAATCTGTCAAGCCAACAATCTCCACACTGAATGAGTCCCAAATACTTGCTTTATAAATCTAAATTTTGATTGACTTCACACTGGTCACCAACTCAGACACCAATATGACTGAGAAGATTGGACATGGGCCTCAGGTAACAATAATATGAGACCAAGAAAGAATAAAGATAACGTTATTCCAAAACCAGTTTTCTTAGATAAATTGAGTTCCTGTATTGGGATTGGAAAAACAGATTAGAACTTTTTTCTATCAAGCTATTGTCCAATTAGACTTCATGCTTATTTTAATTAAAATGTGTGAAATAAACTTCACCAAGATGTAGTCTGTAAAAAGGATATAATAAAGAAGTACACATGGAAAGATATTGCTCCAAAGCATTACACTAGCATAGGTATCAGAACTCAAAGGAAGAAGCTAAAGTAGTAGCTTGGAAACAAAATCATGTCTAGATGTTGAGATTGGCTGATATTAGCTCTTAAAATTCTATTAGAAATGCAACAATTAAAATGCTGAAAGGCATTTACCACAAGAGGAAAAAAAAAATGCAGCCTACTTTCGGGGTCAAGCAAAGATACAGGATCAAAAATCATGAAGAAAAAATTAGTTGTCTGGTAGACCCATTTAAAATGCAATTACCTAAAATTACCAAAACTACAACGACCTCTGCACTTCCAGACTCTCTCCTTCTCTGTATACATATATGCAGCATTTCTCATCTTGCCCAACAACCACTATTTATAGTGCATTTTTTATAGTTTATAATAGCTTCAAAGAAAAAAAGACACTAGAGAACATTTTTGCTCAAGAAGTAATTTTTTTTTTTTTTTTGAATGTCATAATGTTTAGGAGCAAAAACAATGAAAATAAACAATAAACACAGCAGTGTTTCTTCTTTTCTACCATATGGAATTTTTTCACTGTTACAACCCACAACTGTCTCTTAAAAAAGAGCTGTGATTCAGCAGCACTACAAATCAAAATTCTCAAGTGCTGGTATTTTTAAAGAGCTAAAAATTACTGGAGAGAAAATAAAGTAATAACAAAAGACTCAATTTTTATTTATCTGCCAGTCTCAAAGCATTTTTACAAAGGAGGAGGCCACTGTTGTTACCTCCAGCTTACAGAGACGAAGCAGAGGGACAGAAGGGAACTGACCTGGATAGGACACAGGACACACTGGCAGGCTATGCAGAGCTAAGAACAGATTGCAGATCTATTAAGAACAGGGATTAATACTAAGCACTTATTAAGTACCAGTTGGGAACTGACCATATAACTGACCATTAGAAGAAATGCATGATATTTAAAACAAAGAATTGATGTCATTAAAGAAATAACGTCATTAACAGATAATTATTGAAAAGACTGATGGAGTTGTTTAAGAAAGTTACTGCTCCCCAGATATTTGTTATCACCCTCCGTTGGAGGTTATTCTACAATTCTTCTTTAGAAGAATCTTCTTTAGAAGAATTGTAGAAATGGAGTATGTCTCTGGGACGGACACTTCAGCGCATTTCCGAGTTTTAGCGGAATTGYCTGCTCTGTGAGGGAAGTAACACCTGGCAGAGGAGCAGTGCAACTACTAAAGTTACTGCAGCAAGATTAACCGGGAATCACTTGCCAACAGCCTCAGAATAAAGAAACCAGAATTGCAATACTGCCTTTGCTTCTCTCCTGCTGTACGACCAGGCAATTTTCTTTCCTGCTCTTTCTCCCTCAACATATGACATCAGTGTAGTTCCCTATACTAAAGATCTCTATTGAAAGAAGAARAGTAAAGAAACATATTGTTATCATAACACTTAGCAAACCTTACAGAGGTCAAATCAGAGAAGACAGGATATACTCTCCAAGAGAAGTACAGTTAAAAACAATATTACAAGATATGCAGGGTTTCCTTGAACATGCTTCAACCCTGTAAAAGTTCTAATTTACATTATATCTTCAGAAGAAAGCCAGGAAAAACTCCACTGCCAAGTATATTTACTCAGATACATCAAACACTTCATAATTTCTGTTCTCAATCCAATACAAAATTTGCAGTAGGCAACGACACACTTTTCACCAACAATATTCCACTTAAGGAAAATACTATTTCAAGTGCTTTGCCAATACACTTGGCTATTATTTGATCAACCTAAAAAATTCTAACATATATCAGAAAAAGAAAGCTTCAAGACAACGTAAGACAGCACCATGAGAAGTGAGATAACTGAAGAAAAAATACTTGATACTGAAATTACATGAAATAATCAGCACCTTCATAGTAAATGCTACAAGTGCTAAAAGAGTTTACTTGTCTAGGATTCAAACACAAATTCCCCAAATATATCTGAGAACTAAATTTTTTTAAAAAAAGTAATCAGTGCTATCACATCACTGTCTTTGCAGTATTCATGACCTATGGTAAGTTTCTATGTCCACGGCATGAGAGAAAGAAGCAGGAATTCCTAAGTCTCATGTCCCAGGAAAAAGCACATACAATACTCGCCTATCCCATATGATTTTTTCCCATTTTGGGACACAATCAGCCAGATATATTCTGAAGGGCAATCTACATCTGTGTCAGTCCTAATACAATTCATGATTTCCAGTCATTTATAACTAAACCACATCAAAATCACAACTAAATAAGAAAATAAAGCTCTCGATTTTTCGTAACTCCATCATATCATGTAACTGACTGAAGTCACTTCATAGAAGGATTAGACATAATGATCACATACTAAACACTCAATAACACTAGGTCAGAATAATCCAGTAACTGAAGTACGCAACTGAAAAATGATTACATAACCGCTCCCTGTCAGACCAACTTATTCACCTCCTATATTTATGTTGTACACATAAATACAACTCATACTGAATTTTTTAGGACATTAAAATTATCGTATTATTTCTCCCTCCCACAGATATACGTGCCTTTTAAATACCTTCACGTCATTTCAATATCCTTGGAGTTCTTCCCAAACTACATCCTTTGAGGTACTGTAACTACTATGCAAATTGATTTTTTCAGATTTTTTTTGCACATTTTCTGAAATTTTTTCATTTCACCTATGTTTTCAGCTATGGAGCTGCCTTAAACCAATTTACATATATTAGAGGTATGCTGAATCCACTATCATGACAAGAGGGCTGCACTTCTGCACCAAAAACTACATTTGAATTTTCTTCAGCCATATTACATTTTCATTCAATATGGTCTCCACTTATTTCAAGGTCTCTTTGACCATTTTTTATGTTTACTAGCACTCCTTCATATTCAATACACATTTTTACAGCCATCTTTACCAATTATCATAGGTTCCACTTCCCCCCCCCTTTTTTTTTAAACTTCCTAGGTATAAATACTATATTTACCTATTACAAATATATTTCCCCTGTCCTCCCTGATGCTTGCATGATCTCTCAGTTTTTTTCAGCTCTGCATTTAATTAAATATGTTGTTTGTCCACCTCATCCAGGGTATTAATTAAAGCATTCAATAAAATCAATTTCTGTAGTCACACAAGGCAGTTCTCCCACAAATCACACCTCTTACATAAAGAAAACGATAAGGAAATAAAATGTTTCTACAGATATTCGTAAAATACAGAGGTAGATATATGCAAAATGTGTATGCATATGGGTTATCCTACTGCAACAAGGTGTCTAAGACTATTGCACTCATAGTTTTGCATTTCATTTCCAATTAATTGGCAGCAACAAATTACAGAACTTTTGCAATTCAATCTCATGTAACTAGGCATTTTAAAAACAATTGACATTCACAGTATTACTGTTTCTGAGAATAAATACCATCCACTGAACATGTTTACGATAAAGTTAATGTATAAAAATCTGAATGTGTCTGTTGAAACGATGCAAATTTTATTTGTCATGGTTCTATCTGTGACAGAGTTATTCATTAAATGTATAAAATTAGCCTTGTTGATATCTATATTTTGGCAATTGTCACAAATACTAACAATGAGCTAAAAGCAGCTACAGTACTTACATTGGTGAGGTGAATGACTCCTTTAGATGTAACAGAGCAGCCCATAAAACCAACATACTGCAGCTCGGGACAATGTTCAGCAAATGCTTTCACTGACTGATCTGTCACCTAACAAAAAAAAAATACACAGATAACAGTTGAATAGATGATACGAGTATACACACAATAAAATCCAAGTTGTTTATTAATAACAATAAAATTATTAATGAATAGTTTGATTGCGTTATCACTGCCACTTATTCTGAGAATTTGAGAGAAAACATAAGGTATGCACGTGCATCTATAGATACATTTGAAAAGAAAGAAAAAATATAGTCTTCGAAAGACAGTAGGACCTTCGCTTTGGAGCAGGAAAAACAGAAGAGGCTAGAATGATGATCACTAAAATTCAAATATTACCATTCTCTTTATCTGCAGACTAAAGCAGAAGTTTCTTTTATTTATCATTCACATAATTATATACAATAATTAAAATATCAACAAGTTTAAGACATTGCCACTCTGCAGAATCATGAGGTACCCAACACTGACTGCACTGAATCTGAACTGTATCATATCTTAAGTTTATATTCCATTTTAAGGCATTTTTATTAAAAACTAAAGCCGTACTACAATCTATTAATAGCTATTAACTTGCTATTAACTTAAACATAGTATTTTGGCCGTTTCCCACATAGAATTAGTATCTCACAGTAACGTACCATTCTACGTCTGTTATTCGTTGAATGAAGACGCTACCTTTATTATTGTGATATATCTATTTCTAAAATTCTTTTTGTTTTATAATTAAGTTTGTCTAATAAAATTAAGTAGCTATGGAAACTAAACATTGCATATGTAATGTTTGGTAGGTAGAGTAAATATTGAAAAAGAATAACACTTGTGAACTTTTTTCCTCAAAGTATTAGYTTCCTCTACAAATACTTCTGTGATTTCCTGGTTTTATTGCAGGAAATATTTCCTGTTTTCCCAGGAAGTTATATAAAGATTTGTCTTAAATCAAGAAAATTGTATTTTAATTATTTAAAATTTTTATTCAGTTGAGTACTTCCCTAGATGAAGGTATTAACAAAAGAAACATTTGTTGTTTTATTTTCCATTATTGAAAACAAATATTTCATTCCACAAATATTCTATTTCATTTGTCATTCTAATCTTTCATCAATTTTTTAAAAACTTGCATCATACAGTAAGAACACAGCACAAAACCCATAAATTCACTTTTTAAAAAATATGAAGCCACTAGCATCAATATTCTTCTGATTAAACAGCATGCACAACTGTCAATTTAGTTCAAAAGACTGACCAAACAGCAGAGGAAAAGGTCTGTACTTCATTTGATCCAGGCTGCACTACTACGGAGTCCCCTAAAGGATGGGGAGAAACGGAAAGCAATTGCCTTCGAGAGTCCTTCCAGAATGCAAGGTAGAGAAGACACGTGAAAGATGCAGCAAGCAGAAGGATGGCAGCAGAGGAGAAGGGAACAGCCAGTTTCAAAGATGATGGAAATTAATTTCTCCTGGGCAAACTTTGTAGCAATTAAGGAAAACACTAAAAGTTGCTGAAATAAGAGAATGTCTAAAGCAAAAATACTTCAATGTATTTGTTCACTTGGAGTTTCTTCTATTAGGAAGTTGAGTATTAGTTTGCTGTCTAATAAACAACCCACTGTAGCACTTAACCCGCTGCAGTAATTTAAAACTCCTTCGCTGTAGCGGGTGTGAGGAGGAAGCAGCTCCCCCTCTGTCCCATCACAATCCTTAATGAATACAAAGACCTTCCTATACTTTCCTTAATACAAACATCCTGGAAAGAAAGGAAAATGTAGCTTAGCTACAAATGATAGATTGAAACTATATGGACATGTAGCTAGGTTCTACCCCTTCTAGCACCCTTCTCCAAGTCCAGACATTTAATTCCAGTGCAGGGTTACACGGCTCTCACATTGTAACCTGATGTACATCTTTCACACGCTCCCAGGATCCATCTCACTTTTCAACCTCCTCATTTCTTCCCTTTGACGAGCACTTTCATCTATGAAGGCTTTCTTTCCTATACGTATGTACAAAGACCTAGCACCTCAATCACACATCTCATCTCTAATTTTAATAAAGACTATTTCTCCTCCAGACCACAACTAACAGAGGCAGAAAACAGACACAGCAGCTTGTGCAGCAGTGTCTGGGCTCTGCTTAAAACTTCTGGAAGTTGTGGGCAGTTTTGGGGCTCCCCAGTACAAGAGAAACATGAAACTACTGCAGCGAGTCCAGTATAAGGCTATGAAGATGACTAGAGCATCTCTCCTGTGAGGAAAGACTGCAAGAGCTGGGCCAGGTTAGCMCGGAGAAGACTGAGCGGGGATCTTACCAATGTCCACAAATATCTGAGGGGAGGGTGCAAAGGGGAGGGGGCCAGGTGCTTTTCAGCAGTGCCCAGCAACACAACAAGAGGCAATGGGCACAAACTGAAGCACAGGAATTTCTATCTGATATGAGGAAACTCTTCTCCGTATTGCATGCTGATACCTATTYCCTGTTAAATCTAATTGCTTATGCCTTTACATTAGATGCTATACTACAGTGGCCAACACTTCACTGTCAGATTTATTAAAATAAATAAATACAACATCAGGTAGTTTTACCGAAGAGCATAGCAGAGGCAAGAGTTGATCCTGCAACATGTTTTCTTTTCCAAAAGAAACTGAAAGTGAACAGCACCCCCCTTGAAGCTCAGCTACTATCCGAGCGCTTGCATGTGCATGATAAGTAGCCATCAATCCAGATCCTGTTTTTTCTAGAGAGGTCCCTCACCGGCAGAATAATAAAGACTCCAGAGACAAGTGGAGGACAGAGGGAAGAGAGAAAGCCACAGAGATAACTAATAGCTTTTCAAGTTTTTCAGAATTTGGATATGGGCAGGTTTTTGAATTTATTGAGCACCATATTTAGACATAGCTGAATTTCTAAAATTCGAATTCTTGACCTATGTAGTTTTTATTACTAAACATCCAGCAGCTATAAAACTGAAGAGTATAAAATTGTCATGGGCACCCTTAGAACACCTCCACCTCTTCCTTTTAACAAGTTTTTTTCCCCCTCCCCTGAGCAGTATAAATTCCTAGTACAAATGACAGTAAGGCAAAAGTGTCTTGATCTGGGGACAAAACATGTACTTTCCAGCCAAAATGTACAAGTCATCTCTCACTGTGTCTGGAATTGTAAACCCTGAAAGCCTGAGGACATTCTGGGTTTGCAGGGATGTCTTGTTGACTTCACAGAACTCAGAAGCAAAACAAGTTTTGAGATATCTAGTCCACGAGGGAGCCCCAGGTGAATACATATGTATGAACAGTACTGTCGCTGTGCTGGGTATCACCTTGATCCCCAGCTCCAACATACCTGACGAGCATGGCACTTTACTGCATGCTGGCAAAATACTTGCAAAACAAATTTTTGAAAGTGAGCTCAGAGACTAGGGATGCAAAGAGGATTATAGGTATACAGATTATACCATGCTTGAGTGCTTTTGGTTTGAGGTTATCGGATGTGGTTACAGGTCAAAAGCAGGTTGATTTAAAGAAACAATTTCTCAATGAGCAAAGCTGTTTTAGTTGCATGCCTGCCAATTACAAGCAAAAAGTATGCCTCTGCGGTTTGGGTATTTAGAAACCAATGAAACTGAAAGTGAGCCCAAAGGAGGCGGAACAGGCTCAGGTAAACAGGTTCAACCCCCTAAGAAATGGGTAGTGATTGTGTCTTGTTTGTACAGACCCATGTTACAAGTCTACTTACTTAATCAAGCAACCAGCGTATTTTAGCACAAAATATCTTCTTTGATTTTGATCTGACAGATTCTTAGATCTTCATCTCTGCACATTCCTTTCAGCTGAGTCAGTAGCCACATCAGCTATTTGGGAAGATTTTGACTACTAAAGACTTTGACAAATATTATTAGAAATCAAAGAGTGACAGATTTGCCCTATTCATGGCACCAGAGGATAATAAAAATGCCTTCTGAAAACTCAGGGAAGTTTTAAATTTAGGCATAGAAAAACAGAAAATCAATCCTTTCTTTTCAGTCATATTAGCTTCTCTATAGAAAATAAAAGAAATCCTCTGTTCTGCTAATGAGGTAAGAGGAGGACCCTGTTACAGTTTTGCCCTCCTCTCTTTACAGAGAATTTGAGTATGAATCTTTTCTTTGTTTCGCACAGCTTTGCACTAGCTCATAAAGAAATGCGTTAATAAACAATGAATAGTATAAATGCCTAAGATCACAGATTTAGTACAGAACTTAAAACTTTAAAATACAGATAATTTCTTCCATAGAAGTGACATATTTTGGGTCCAAAAAAAAAGCACAAAAAGAGATGTTTGGAAAGTAAATAATAAAATTATTAACTCTCAAAGTGTTTTCTGTTTGTTCATACTGTGGAATTATCTGCATGCTAAACAAAACATGTAAAAAAATAGTTAAAGTTAACAGTACTTCAACTATCAGCATTAAATAGATTACAGACTGGCAGTGAAAGTTTTCAGTGTTTGTTAGATGTTCAGCATCTATCTGGTCAGGACAAGGTTCTTCATTCCTTCTACATACCATGCAAGTCTCTCAATCTTTCAGGTTCCAAAAAGTATTTACAACCTGTCAAAAGTAGTGTGGTATTACCTGAATATGCTTTACATTTACTGTGGTAGAAATAACAATTTTAGACAGGCATTTTGCTATTGCAGACAAACGCTCTTAAACCTTGGCTTATAAATAAATAAATAAAACAGCACTGCATTGGAACTGTTGATGCCTTTAAGCTCAGTTCAATAATAGCTCTTGTCCTTTGCTGTCAGTCAGTGAAACTCCACTAACTGCACGAGCTGTTTTGATGTTTTAAAGAGAAACATTGTAAAATTTCACCATCAGCACTGTAATCTCACAGTCTGCAATTTTTACTATACCAGTATATAAGAGTATATAATTTTTTTTTCAGGTCCAATGTCATTTATAGCAATTGATATTTTAATATCACAGTGCCCATCCACCCAGCCTGCAACGGAGGTCATTCGATATTTTATTTAGTGAGCTACTCTTAACGCATGACTGCATTCTCCTCTGATTGCGTTAGTGAGGAAWATTATACATATTTTTACACGTATACACACACACCTGCTATTTCACAAGAAGAACAATTACTTTTCATAGAAAGAATATGAGATATGAAGTAGAGAAACACCTGATGAAAACTTTTTTAAACTAAATATCTGGGGAGAGGGTAAAAAATTACAATTTGTAATTTGTCTTTTTGTTCTCATTCTGTTTCACAGGAGTAAGAACATGTAGTATTTTGGACCTTGTTCATATGTATCACATAGCATTATGTAGCTAAGTACATTGACCAGTTAGATTAATTGATAACTGAATCCTATCCACCGCGATTCATATACACTTCCAAAACTATAACCAAACAGCATTTGTGGGTAGAAGTAATATCTTCCATTAGAATTATATGTATAGTGGGAAAAAAGCAGACAAATTTCAGACAGACTTGAAACAGAGCAGAGTCGAATATGAAGCTAAAATTAATTTTTAAGATCGAGAACAACTACTCTACTGCTTAATTAGACATTCTTCTATTTTACCCTGTACAATGCCTAGCTCACAAATATACTGACCTTACTTGCCTGTATCCTTATGCTGTCACATCCAGTATTATAGTGCTACTACAAAATAATGTTGCATTTTCTTTCTAAATGATGAAATTAAAAACTGTCTAAAAATGCTATTAAAAATATCTCTCTCTCTCTCCCCCATATATATATATATATATATATACACGCTTGAAATTCTGTATTTAAACTCTTAATACATGCAGGCCAACTCACTATTTCTACGACAAATAGGTCCCAGAAATGGTAATCTCCTTTATTGCACAGAGTTGTTTTATCCTCCCAAGACCTATTCTACAGAATGAATGAAGGATAAGTGCCTGACGACAAAATGCATGGAAAATTAGGAACAGCACGTGTACAATGATTATGTAATCTTAACTCTGTTTGTTTGTAATGTAACTCTATACTGTTTCCTTGAAGGCCTCTTTATCACTCAAGAAGCAGGAGAGTCATATGAAATACGAATTATGACTTTTGGAACCAAACAGATATTTTAAAGCATATGACCAACGAACATTCAGACATACCAAAGAAACAGATGAGATTAGTATAATCTAAAATAGATTACCATAGAAAATATACTACAGTTCTACTAACATGACTCCTGTCAATAACGATACAGAAATTCACAGCTAATTCTTTTATAGATCACAGTAGTGTTCTTTGAGGAATCTTTAATAATTGGATTGTCTCGTCGACCTTCATTGACTTTCATTCATCCTGTCTTGCTTCATGTTAGTCTTGCTTTGAAAAAGTAATGCAGGACAATGAGGAGAGATTTATAAGTTATGCACTACAGCACTGTGAATGGGAAATACATTGGTCTGGAACTAACGGTGCAGATTTTGTTCCTATTAAAAAGATCTATGATAAGTGAGATACGGTTTAATCATTTCCTTTTTATGTATTACAGCTTATTAYATATGAATTCCAGTTCTGATTTTTTTACAAGAATTCAATATTTAGGCTATTCCGAATTAGATTCTGTAAGTATTAGTTTATTTTATATTCTATTAAATAATCCAAGTAGCACAAAGGAGCAGTTCTCAAGCAAAGATGATCATTCAACAAGAAAGTCTGAGGTACAACAATACAAGCTACTTAAATTCCAACTAAAAAGCCTAACAGCTTATAAAAAAATCTAGAGAAGCTAAAACAGAAATAAACTGGAAATGAATAAAGTGATAGGAATATAAATACAAGTTAGAATGGAATGGACACCATGTCCTCATTCATACGGGTGCACTGCAATCTAAGTACATCTTAATGTACGATTTTTCAGGCAAAATACATAAACAAGTTTGAAAAACATTTTAAGATCTTCTTCAGAACAAAGACATTATCCAGAAAAACTTTTGACAGAGTAAAATATGCTGTCATCTGAGCAGAAAGCCAGTCTCCCACAAATGCAATAGGTATGCACACACCGCACAGGTCAGTACTAATAGTGGAGTAAAACTTCTTCTTTCTAATTCTCTCACCAACCAGCTCAGCTCACCAGTTTATTATCAAAAGAGGATGGACACCCCCCTACGCCACCCCCTCACCATAAAAACATGAGCTATCTCAAAAACAGAAATATTCTCAAAACATGAGACACATCTAATATCAAGAAAGGCAGGCAAGTCAGCCACCATTGCTCTATCTGCAGAAACGTCCCTAAATCTAACAAAAAAAATGCAATAAAAACATAACTTGAGAGAAGTTGCCTCTGATGCCAGGGGCAATTTTACACAGGTTTCTCCAGCTGAGCTTGTGTAAAACCTCTGTATTAAACTGTAACCACATCATTAGCTTGCTATAATGCAAGGTAAAAAGTTGTTGAATTAATTACGCCTTGTCAAAGGATGAGGATAGAAATAAAGGCTAGTCCTTGCAAGGAATTACGATCAGGACAGATTAAGACAGATGTTCCCTCTTTGCCACATAAGGAAAGATGATGTTTGTCACACCCAGAATTTATTACTCAGATTTCTAACTTAATGAAGACACAAAAAACACTCCCAGTCATAAAAAATTGTGTTGATTACAAAAGCATGAGATATTAACTGAGAAGGAGCTCCAGGAATACATCTGTTTTGTTTTCTCTGATTTTTATAGTAGCATTGGTTTGTTTTGTCTTGTTTTTTTTCTCCCTCCTACCAATTCTCTCTCACTGATCAGGTCCCGTGATATTATGATAATATTAGTACAACAACTCTAATGTGACTTTTTCCCATGAGGATCTCTCAAACCACTAAATAGAATACAGTTTTCAGTTAGCTTTGGAATATCTTAAGTAGATAAAATTTATTGCCTTGTAAGCTTGACCTAGAAAAAAAAAAAGATTTCATTAACTGTTCTCTCTTTGTTTCTGTGTTTTAAATTGCCAAGTGAAGTAAAGCTTTCTCTATCTCCAAGATGCATCACCTCACAGATTGTCTCTTTTGGCTAACACTTTTTAAATGACTTTTTAAACAGAGGTCCAAACTAAGAGACTACAATATTACACTATAAAGACTAGTAAACCTTAGGCTATTAAACTAAAATACATACTTACCAATATTTAAGATTACATATACTTTCCCACTCCTACAAGCAAGCTGTTGCCTTCAAATAAATAAATATATGTATGTATGTATGTATGTATTTTTTTCCCCCATATGCTATTAGTTTCTTTCAACAGCTAAGACTACTGCTAAAACAGCTCATAGGCTAATGAGGGCAGTTCCTTCAGTGCTTTGGAATGAGCAACAGGTAATCCAGAACCAAAGTGCCTTAAAAAAACAGAAACAAAACAAAAAAAAATCTCTTTTCTTTTTCTGTGCTGCTATTATCACCTTCTTCTGTAAGTTCTCTCTAATGGAAGTACCCGAGAAATACCTATGGGAAACAAGTAAACAAAAAGAACAGCAGGATATTAAGGTAAGACTTGACTGATCAATTTTTGATCTCTCTCACTCCTAGCAGGTGAAAATAAAAAATATTAGTATTCTGGTCTGCCTTTAGTGGGCAAATGGAGAAAGAAGAACATACATCAAAAGCAATATATAATTTGCCATAACAGATGAGCTTGAAAAAAGATTCAAAGTAACGTATCCCTAAAAAATGCATTGTTCCGTTTTTAATCTGAATTCTTAAATTGTTCACTATTATTAAACTTGTGCCCACAGTAGGCTGTAATACTCACAAAGCATCCACTTTCAGATATAATCCTGATCTGTCTTCCACCAAACATGCCAAGGCACTCATAAGCATCTATTTCAAACCTTTTCTTATTTAATGAAGAAATTTCTTAGAAACAGATTATACAATTTGTATGAGCATGACTATAAAACTCAGCTTAATTTAAGTAGGGTTATGACACAAATATATTCTGTGTACACACACAAATATAGGAAGATGGAACTCTTTTGCTGTCCCTCCCCCAAAAAACAAAGGACCAAAATGGTAAAAATAAAAATAAAATTAAACCCTTTATGTTTAGAAAATTTCTCTCAAATTCAAAATGGAAAAGGTTTTYGCTATTGAGAAGCAGTGATACATTGTCTACATTTCATGAGCAGCAGCTTGAATGATAGTGGACATAGAAGTTCTGGCAAAGCAATTATCATCAGTGAAGATGCATATAATTCATGACCCCCTATTGCAATCACAAAACATTGATATAAATAAGGCATAGATAATCTATCATCATGCTCAAGTGCCCAAATTTCATTAGCAARCAGGAGGAAGGCATGGCTCATCTCAATAACTGCCACTGGACATACTATTTATTTCTTCACATTCAACAACATATATGGATAAATTTAACCATTTCCTTGATCAAAATTCAACAATTCTCAATTTTAACTTGAAGTAATAATGAAAGATTAGGTACTCAAAGTTAAGAAATATAAACATTTCTGTTTTCTCATCTCTGAAAGAAACAATCTAACTGTAAAGGAAGTTATCCTTGTTTTTAGTACCTATTCGTGATGCTTACGGTGTATCTTCAATCTTTTCACAATCTGGGCTTATAAACTTTGATTGCTTCCTTTTCATTACAGACACAGTCTTCAAAGTGTAGTCTTTCATAAAATAGAATATTGCTGCTAGCTAAGGACATTAAAACTTGTTTCATTATTAATTGAAAGGGATGAYTGTTAACTGATCAAATTAGGTGACTTGTTTGTTTTCTTAAAAAAGGGAAACATTATTTTGAGGCCAAAAACAAAAAAAAATTATTGGATAGTATTTTCAGATGAGTTTACAGACTGTTTTACTTTATTCCAGAAACTGATTCCTTGATATGCGTCTCACCATTAAAGCCGAAATGTAAAACATAAAATACAGAGGCAGAACCTGGAAACTCCTACTCATTGAAGTGAACTTCACAATACGAGCTATTTCATCAAAGTCAACAAATTTAAAATGCTCTAGATTAACGCAATAATGAAAGCATGTATGCCTGAAGCAGCATGCTGAAATTCAGAACCGTGACTCTCAAAACTCCTATGTACCTGCCATGCAGTATCTATTAGGCGCTATCTCTGTGGCTGTCCCATTTTGATATTAGAATTTAACGTGTTGCAGCAATTCTGCATCCTGCTGGCTGCCTCAAGATCCATCGGATCACACTGTATGCATGAGGCTCTTTGCAAGAGAATGTTACTTTTTTTTTTTCTTTCTTTCCTTTTTTCCTAGAAATATCGAGAGGAGAAGAGAGGAGAGGATAGAGCAACCCTTTTCCTTCACCCTCATCCATTAGCTCAGGAGCATCTCTCCTATGATAYGAGAAGAAGGTTTCCACAGTTGTCACTTTATCTGAGAACTAATGGGAGTCRTGGTTGTGCATGTGTCTTGTCCAAGCTCCTTTGGGTGACAGCACCTGCTCCTCCTCTGTTGGATGGTCCTACAGGGCACGAAGCATGACACTCCAGTAAGTAAGAAGGAATTTGAGCTTCTAGCTCACACTGTTAAGGTAGGCTGTCTGCAACTTAACAGAAACACATTTACCTATATGAGTCTAAACGGCATCACTATCAGATACATACATGACATGGCATAGCCTTTAAAATAAAGGACCTACTCCTGTTCACCAGGAGGATCACCATAGATGCCTACATCGAGGAGGGACTTCTGGGCTAGGAATCTGGAGTGCTTTTCTGCAGCCATAGATAAGATTTGGAAGCCTTGGAAAGGGGTGGGATTTCAGACACATTCCATCCTCTTCATGCTATTAGGTAGCTCCTCATGGTTTCTGCAGATTCTGTTCTGAAACACCTAACTACCCCCAGGGGCTGTATACACAGTCTGCGCACTTTTCTGGAAGCTGAGGTTTCCCCTCACAAGACACTGACACTTTGATTCGCAGCATTTAAGACCCTTTGTGGATGTGGGCTCAAACGTTTTCTCGCATGCTAGTGCAGTTATGCTAAGTTTACTCTTCGGGCAAAGCAATACTAACCTATAATATTTTCCGTATCAGTAATCTAAAATCAGCCTTTTAAAATTTCATCTGGCATTTCATCATCTATATCTCTATTCTACTTTATTTTCTTTTTATGTACAGTCCTTATATGTGACAAAATATCAGCAATCCACAAATATCTTACTACTTCCAGTACCGTTACGTAAGTCTTATAAACTACCATTCATTCATTCATTCGTACGTAGACAAGTAAGTGCTTTAGGAAAAGGTCAGTTTCATTATGATTTTTGCCATTTTAATTTGATTTAATGTAGTTATAAACAAAATTTGTCCTCAATCTTTCAGAACTTACTGAAAGCCTATTTAACTCACTGGAAAAAAAAWGTGACTTGAGTAATTACCATGAAGTGACTACTCACGATACATATTCGTTGATGAAGAGGTTTGACTGGTGAAGAGCTAAGAAAAAGCAGTAACTGCTTCCATGAAACCAAAGGAAAAGAAAACCATCACTAGCTCACTGTGCTGTAAGCTGTTCTTCATGCCCATCTTTATTCCATGATTACCAACAGTGGTATTACTTCATCCTGGGAATTGCATTTGCAACTGCCATTGTGGTACTGTTGCTTCATAAAAATCAAAAGGCTCAAGAAAAAGAAAAACTGCAAATAATAAAAAATAAGCTTTTGCTGTAGTTTCTGAAATATCATGTACAGGCAAACATGGATTGCTTTTCTGTTTCTATAYTCAGCCAGCCCTCTCCCCCCATACTCCTAACGTACATGTTCCTTCCTTCCTTCTTTCCCACACAGCTCTCTTTCAGGCTCCTGTTGAGGCTGGCAGCTATGGCTTCACCTTCTAGCACAGGTTCAGTTATTCACGTTGCTGCACCCTGGGCTCTAAACGCAGACAGATCCTAACTAGAGATCCCAAGATTACGCATATGGCAGAGAGCCGGAGTTAGAAAGCCCCACCGTGAGTCAGAGCAGCTCTGGCTCAGAGCTGCACTACTGCGGCTGCGTTATTCCCAGAGGGCAGGCAGAGCTTGCTTGCTTCTGCTCAGTGGGCTCAGGGCAAGTTCACATCTGTCTGCAAAAGCTGGTATGCACATCACCTGAATTGCACTCGAACCTTCTGTAAAACTGCYGATTCCTTGTTTTGGATCTTTCCCCATTTTGTTTGAGTCTTCTCGTTGGCAGGAAGGTACCAAGGGCAAGAAGGCAATCTGTTGGGATGGCAGGGAGAGAAACAAGGGAAACTACAGCAACCAGCTTCCGGCACGCAAGCCAGCGAACGGGAGAAAGGAAAAAGGGATTAACGCTGCGATTGTACTGATTGTAGAGTAGCTCTGCRGCACACACGGGTCTCAAGAGAGATTCCCTCCTTCTGGACTGAGACAGCAATGACATTATTGCTAGTTTCTTAAAGGTTACTGTAATGGAAAAGTAAGCTGTCAGAAATTCAAAGTACTCTAAGATTTCTCCTCTGCTCAGTCTGAGGAAGAGAATTGCCATTGATGTAAGTTATGTATTCAATATGCAGATGAGAAGTTTCCTGTCAAATATCTATGCAAAGGACTGCACAGAGTCTACACCTGTAGAAATAACTCATCAGAGTGCCTTCTACAAACAGCACATAGAAAAACAGGCTCTCCTAATGATCAGGCTTCCAGGACTCTCTTGAAATACAATACTCTGAGCAAACAGCTATGAAAAAAAGGGCACTATTAATGAACACAGAACCCATAAGTAATTATTTCATAGCTCAAGTACAATAGTAATAAACTTTAAGTGCGCAAGTTAACAAAACAAAGCTCATTCTTCATGTTCATGACTTGTAGCGTTCAACGGTTATTATAGTAACCCACTGCATAGCACATACTACATTTTAGAAAATGCATCCTAGAAGGCAAGTTTTGTTCTMGGAGAAATAAAAGTTACAACTATTAAGAACAGTAATGTGCTTACACTTTTGCTGTATTTTTAAAAATTGATCTAATATATGGATAAAATAATTTTTACTTTTCCCGGATACTTCAATAAAGACTGAGAATCACTACGTATTAAAATTTTACGCAGTGCCTTAACCGTTCACAGTATGTCAAGTACAAAGGCCATTTCCAAAAGTTTCACCAGTAAACATTACACGAAGATGATGGACAAAAAATAGCAATAAAGAATTAATAGTTTAAATGACAGAAGAAAAATGAAATAAAGTAGCCATATCTTGCACATTTAATGAGCTTTATAAAAAGAAATATAGATCTTAAAAAATGGAAATAAAATCTTAAAAAATGATGAAAAACAGATTTTGAAGAACCAAATATAAGTATCTTGCATAAAGCAGGGAAATAAATATTGTGCAGGGAAAACTGAGAAATATACTTTAAAAAGGAAGATATAGGCAAGAGAAAGGATTAATGTAGAGAGATGAATGAAATAAAAATTTTGGTATGTTTATTTTTGATTTGTTTAATCCGTATTTACAACTGGCTTCTTCAACTACATTCAAACAACAAGCTATTTTAAAATACTGYATATGTTAAAAAAAAAAATCAGCGGAATAACAGATTTAAGTGAATCATACTTTTCCAGGTATTCTTTTTGGATTTAATATTTCTTCCTTATTTTTAAGAATATTGAACAACCAGTTACAAATAATAATTTCTGTTTTATCTTGAGGATAGCGCATGCCTATACAAACTTCTTACAACTCATCTAACAAATTTTAGATCCGGAGCTCCAGTTAGCTCACTTAAGTGGAGCACAGTGTATGGCACAAAGAAACTCTGCTTAGTTTTATTCTGCTACCAAAATAGATGTGTTTCCCTTCCTATTTTGATCTATTATCTCCTGAATTRATTATTACTAAACAAAACAATATATTTGGACCTTATTAAGTTTGAAGCAATAACTACGGACAACTACTATCTTTGGAGTGGTTTAAATGTTTGAGTTAGAAAACAAATTCAATTCTCAATATAAATTATCGATTACACGTTAACTAACTCATAATTTAATAAAGTACAATTTGAATGCCCTTATACTGAATGGGGCTATGAAATGATCCCATTCCCATTTAAAATCTTCTCCTAAAAAAAGTTATCTTTTATTTTCACTTTCCCTCTGCAACTTCCTCTTATAYACTGCCAGTAAAATGATGGGCCCAGGCACACTTACTTGTCTGATTACTCCATCACAACTTCAGGGCTTCCAAGGTGGTTGGAAAATTATGTTACAGTGTACATTAAAACAACAGCAGTTAAATAGACTCAAAACATGGGTTATGTCGAGAAAGACAGACTGTTCACACACCATCCTTCAACTACACCGGTCATTACACCGCAAAGTTCTTAAATACTGTTAATCTTCTACTTTTTGCTTTATTCCAGGAGGCTTTTCACTTCCGCACAAAGGCACTGTTCCATTTTGTTCAGTATTCTGATGAGTTATGATGAGTTTTTGGTTACTTGGTCAAGCCTCTGACGTATGCATACTCCTGTCACTAAAGTACTTCCACGATCATTACTATAACATAAATTAGCTCTATTGTCAAACCATTGTCATGGGCAAAAACAATACATTGCTCCTTCGATACTATTGCTTTGGGTAAAAAGTTGCACTGCCTTAACACAGCAGTAGTTAGTAACTTAAATAACCTCTACTTAAGCTTTTTATTTAGCTTAYAGTTGTTCTGTGGAAAGGTGGTATCAGATTATCAGACTACCAACAAAGTATTAAATTCATAAGCAAAAATATTCAAATTATTTTGTTAATGGCTTTCAGTAATCCAAAAGAGACAAAATGTCACTGCATGGTAGAGTCATCTTCAATTCTTGCATAAGGAATTTCTTCAACTATGAAAGAACACTTGATAAAGCCCAGCGCAGTATAAGGCATGTATACATGCACAAGCACGATTCAGAACATATCAGAATTAATCATCACATTTACTAAAGACTAAACAGTACATCTGCAATGCTACAGAAATCTGCTACTGCTTGGCTGGGATCCATGCCTTTCAGAAGTGGGTGCCAATACTGAAGGAGGGGCTACAAATGTAACTTTTAAGTCTGATATTCTGCTGACAGAGCAAGTCATGATTGAAAAAATCTTGTCTTCTATTTGCAAAGAATCTTCTAAATCATTTCTAAAGAAAAAAAAATGTTTGCACACCGCAATGTTCCTTTTTCTAAATGCCAAGTCTCCCTCCTAATACTAGAAAATACCTATCAAAATAGACAAATTAGCAAGTGCATGTCAATGTCTGACTTTCAAATTTTTCTCCACATAAGACAAGCACAGTCTCAGCAGCAATTTCTCTCTGTTCTTTTTTAATGGCAATCTCTCTCCAGTGCTCAAATTGCAGTTTGTTGTACTGTCTTTATTCATCTATGCATTCAGCTAGAAGATTTTTCACTATTGTTCAAATTCTACTGGAAGGACTTCTTTAATCCAGTCTGATTACAGKCTATAATCCTATGTAACAAACATTTCTTCATGATAGACAGCTATAAAATTGTGAGTGCCATGGAGAACTGCTCACTATCCTCACACACAAAAACTCTGTTCTTGCACATCAGTTCCATCTAATTACCCAAGGAACTGAAGGTGCTAAATTTGTTAAAAAAGAAGAAAAAAAAAAGAGGRGGTGGGGAAGTGACTGTCACACAATGAGTGGACAATCATGAATGCTAAAAGTTTACATAAATCTAGAAAAATAATTGCATGAATTCACAGGGAAAAAGTACCATCTAAGACTTGAACAGAAAGACATCGCTGCAGCTGCCCGCTGTGGAGGCTGGAGAGGATTCTGCAGACATGCTGCCATACATCCTGCTCACGCTCTTYCCTGGAAACTTGCCACAGGCCGCTGGCAGGCAAAAAAAACCACTGAATAGATGAAAGTTTGGTGTCTTATCAGTTCAGCTACTCTCATGAAAATGTGTGTTTTTGCAGCTCTTCATTTTCCTGCTAACAGCTTCTCCTTCTCCCTGGTCCTCATGCTGTGACTGCATCATCTGCTACGCTTCAGTTCCTTTCTGTTTGAATGCTAGATACCCTGTAACATTCCTTGTAAACCAAATTTCTGTCTTACACAAACTTTGGCATTATCTAAACAATTCAGTTCCCACATTTTAAAATCCTAGTGAAAAGCGTAGTCACATTTCACTTCCTAAGCATATTCATGAAAAAGATTTTAAAGCTTATATAAATGATTACCAGAAKTTTAAAATTTGTTAAAACTATAATCATTATCCATTTAAGATATGGACAGCTGAAATTAATGGGCTATGAAAGTATCTGCCCTGCACTGTATTTTAAATGCATAGCCTTTATAAAGGCTGATCAACRGGAGATCAGAACCTGTCTTTTCCAGTTGCATTTGACAGCAAACACCTAGTGACAGTATCCACCGCAAAGAAACATCTCCAGCAACAAACGATTACCTCCTGGAGGAAGCTGGCGGAGGTGCTAAAAAATACGAACAGAAACTGTCACAATCATCTCCTCAGGTGGACTGTGCTGTTTGTTCCAAGATAAACAGCTTGTGTTGCTGTTTTCCTCCTGTTCTTTTACTCAGTTTCTTTAAATGTTGACAATTAGTCAAAACAGAAAATTAATTATGTTCATTAAAATATGTTTGATGTATTGCTGTTGTGAAATGAAGTACAATTAGCAAAGCTGTTAAGCTGTTGGACATTAACCAAGCAACAAAGCAGCATGAACATACTATGACTCTCCTCGTACCATTTCTACAGTATACTTCCTGTTGGTATGCTTGAGGGATAAATATTTCCCAAAATCTCCACTGTGTTTTTAAAGGAAAAAAAAAAAGAAAATCCTTCACAGCAAAACAAAGTGAGAAGCAAGCTGAAGCAAGTCAAAACACTAATAAAAAGAATGGTATGCCTAACCAAAAACCTAAACCCTTTCATGGTATCAAAGTATAAGCATATTCCTAATACATGATGCAATCAGTAACAGGCTTGCAATGCCTACTGGAATTAATATACACTCACAGTGGTAACGCAGGCATTTTAACTGCCAAGGTTAATATGCACTCAAAGACAGTAAATAGCTGGCTTTTACTGTTACCTACAGAATCATTCAGAAATCTTCAGAATAAAAATAGGATATATCCCTTGGTATTGTGTGCTTATTTTAGCATCTAGCAAATGTGATTGAAAAAACAATCTTTTAAAAGAATAAAGTAGAAGAACATCTTCTATCACAGAAATTAAACATCACATTTAAGAAAACTATGAAGTTACACAGTTCTTTGACACGTTTCCTTTTCATATCTTTCCTTTGTTTTTCAGAGGGATCACGTGTTTCCTTTTCATATCTTTCCTTTGTTTTTCAGAGGGATCACGTAATTTTAATAACAGGGAAGCTGTCGTAGCAACTGGAAATGTGGAATAACATACACACATAGTATATACTATAAAACACTAAAAAAGGGCATTACTTGCTTCTGTTTTTCATGGAACTGGCCTTGATTATGAAAATTAAGTCCAKTCACACCAGTCATACATAAAATTTCACAGCTGAAATACAATAYGGCTTCATGATACTGAGATCATCAGCTATAATAAACAGTTAAGGCTGCCACCACCAAATACCTAAAGATTGCTGCTGTAGAAATCAAAACCAGGCARAAATACCAAAATCCCTCTGACAGCTTATCTGTTAAGACATTTCCATCCTATGGCATTCCTACACACTATTTACTGAATCACTATCACAGTTTCCTTCAGAAAAGGAAAAGAATCCCCAAATTTTTCCAGTGTAAGTCATCACAGGTGCAGAAGATTTGTCTGCTCAAACCACTGAAATGAATRTCATCAGGGAGCTCTTCAGTTCCGGTCATATGGAGTCTACCTGAAGCATGGTGGGCACCACAAAATGACAGGATTGATACATGCCTTAAAGGGGACAKGTGTTATCATTTCTAAATTTTGCTCTTCAACATGAGGAGCTCCTTAACTAGTAAAAGGTCTTCCATCTCAAAAATGAAACAGAACAAAGAATAAAATGAGAGAACTTTGCATAAATTACAGTAAAGGAGAATTAGTAAAAGTTAACTTGAACACAGAAGAACTCTGATCACAACCGCATAGGTCAAAGAAAATTTTTAATTAAGTATTTTTTTCTCTTTTATACTTTATTTATTTCCATAAGGAGAAAAAGTAGTAGGTATTTTATTGGAAAATGTTAAATAATTGTGGCATAAYGTCTAAAAAAAATAGACTATTACAAACCTTACTATAAAATGCAAATCATTTAATGGACATTAACATTTGCTGGGATACCATAARAGCATCTTAAAATAGCTACATATCCATTACTCAAATGAATTCAATTCTCCTTCTTAGGTAACACATTTATTATATAGTATACACTATTATAAACTATGAAAGATTGGACTCTGTTTAGAACAAAAAAMCCCCACAGAATGTCACCCAAATTCAAACAAGGTTACTGATAAATTATTTGAATGCATCTCTCGGGAAGGACTAAAAAATTTTAAAAAATTTTAACTAGCCTTGAGGATTTCTTTCTGACGATATAAGGTGTAATTAAATGACGTTCCTCTTTCTTCTTTCTAGAAAAGCTTCTCCTAGGGAGAATGCAGGGGAAAAAAGTCTTGTAATGTAGGCTAATAGCATGATATTACAGTTGCCCTGTTTGCTAACTAGTGAACACTTGATGCCATGTCTGTTATGTTTATTCATCCTGATCAAATTTGAGTACTAAGAGTCTTCAAGGTCCATTAATCAAAATCTATCTAGAATATTCCAGACAATCATAGCCTAAAAAAAAAGGGACGGGTAATGCTAGATTCCAAAACCTAACTGGAACAGACTTTAGCATTTGATATTCAGAACAGGTAGGAACTATGAGTTCAGAAGAAGTCAGGAGATGTAGCATGAGGTTACCATTAGCAAAAATGATATGCACTGCATGGAAACTGAAATATTTTTAGTCTGATTTATAAATTATCKTCATGCAAGAGAACTACTATTAAAAGGAAACCTCTAATAATTAGAAGCAGTCAGAAAAGATTTTTTTCCTCTGTTATTTTTCCTCAGCGAGCTGTATTACACCTAATTAAAAATCATCATTCTATCAGTCTGATCAAGTAGAGCACTAACCAAACACACATTCGCTCAATCCGAGGCACAGTTGTCTTTGAATCCTGACAAAGTTTAAACCTTTAAGAGCATTAGACATGAAGCAAAGACTACTAGAGAGCTACGTCAAATCACACCCTTTAAGTCTTGTACTTATATGAAATGCTTTCTGGTCTACCCAGCACCACAAGCAAAGGTTCTACAGCCTGCTCCGCAGAGAAGCTAGCGTAACTGGTTGGACACCATGATTCTCTTAATAACAGCTTTAGAGCACTGTCCCTACACATTTACAAGTTGATATAGCRTCCTCCATGAAATTTTATAGGGAAGAAGTAAATATGCTACACCCTGAGAGAGTATTACATGACTGGCACTGGCCTACACTGAAAAGCTGTAGAAAATATGTCATTAAGATGGTAATCTTCAGCATTCCCTACTGTGATTCACTACTTCATTACAATCACAGTTTGATATCGGAAGTAATAGCAGTAACTGGTAAGAGAGACCTCCAAACACAGCAACAATAAAAATGAAAATTAAAGCAGTAGAATGAGGGGGAGCTTTAATATGCATGCACACAAAGACTTAAGCACAAACACAACACTGCTCAGAAAAAAAWTAAAACAAAAATTAAAATTAAAAATGTATAGGATATCTATATATATTCTTGAGTAAATATTAGTCAAAATTTGATTTTATAGCTTTTACCGAATATTCATTTCTTGCCCAGAAAACTTTTAAGTGAAAGTGCTGTACATTATGTGTTTTATTCCTTATACTTCTGTTCATTGTTTAGCCACAAAGAGTATGGTATTACACCTTATGACAGCAAAATAGAGAAAAAGACCCTTTATTAATATTTGCACTAAAATTATGGGAAGTGTTGCTTTGTCAAAATTACAACAGCAAGGAAAACCAATAACCTCCAAAAAGCATTAAAGAAAAGGTGTTTATAGCTGGCAATAGATAATCTATCAAAATTCTTCATACYTGACATGTTTCTTAGAGCACAACTTTTTTAAAACAGATCTTTGTACCATGTATTTTGACTGAATTTACTGAGCCCATAAGGAGTTCAGATTACTTCATAACTTCATAAAAATAGGGAGGTTCTTTGCTTTAGTTGTTATCATATTGTATAAAGCAGCGTTGATTTTTCTTTTCTGAAAGCTGAGAGAACAAGTCATCTATGTTCTTTTGTAAGAAAATCATATGTATAGTAGTTTACCTGGCTGATATCATTTATAATGCCAGTTTTCATCTAACAGAGTTAAGCCTAAATAGGTTGYGTGGGTGCACACAGGCAAAGAAATAAAAGGAATGTAACAATAAACAGAAATAAAATAAAGTGAAGGTGGCACTTAAGAAACATTAGTCATACCCCTCCTGCCTTTTTGCCAGCTGGATTAACAATTTTACATTTCCAAGGCCAAAGATTAAAACAGGAAGACTAATAAATGCCCTCACTTGCATAGTAGAAAGGGAAGGAGCGGGAAGCTACAGCTCTATGAGGAGCACACAAACACAGAAACTGCAAGATGAAGATGTTAGCAAATATGGGCAGAACCTGAGGCACGCCCAGAGACTAAGGGCAGAGAAATTAGCTATCTCTATCTACCTAAGCRATATTAGAAACAAGTAGGCGGTAAGGCGGTACAGATGGCTATGAGCTGAGCTTCATCTTTTATCCGTACATGTTGCATAAAGGTACATGAAAGTAAGGTCCAAGTCACTTCACTGGTCACAGGCATTCAAAAAGAGAGCCTCACCCAGGAGAAATGCAAGTGAGCGTGTTGTATTAGTGATACTCAGAGACAGACTAGAGCCCGAACAGAGCCTACGGCAGTAACAGACCTTCACGGTGAGAGGCGAAGGCAGCCGAAGCAGTCAGCGCACAGAAGCACAGCAGCGGGCTGCCCAGCTTGCGTGAAGCCCTGCGCTGCCGCGTGGTGAGGGTGGCACAGGCACCACGGTGGGTGCTGAAGTTCAGCAATTCAYCTTTAAAAGGCCGGGGAAGGGGGGTAAGCAACTCCTGCTTACTGTCTTCCTGAGTTCATCCCATACCAGAAACAGATCACAGTTGCTGCTAGYCTCTAGGCCATCACAGAGGACAGAAGCTAACACAACAACAAACATCTTTGAGAGTTTTTCACTTGACTTGAGATAACTCACTGTAAGTCAATATTATCACAAATACTCATTTTGGTATACAAAAGTCAAGGCTTTTTTAAAAAAGAAAAAARAAAAGCCCTCTAACACATCAACCCACCCCGGAATAAACAAGACTCTCCCCCCCCCACAAGAAATAACACTTTTTCTGATTTTTCGGTCTCTGTCAATAGAACTCCTTTCGCTTCCTCCACCTCCTCCTTCCCATTCCTTATTGGTAAATATGACAATTACAAGCAAGAAAATAAATTTTTTATGCCAGAGCTGTAAAAAGAGCTATATAAATCAATAAGGCAAGATGAGCCATTATCTTTCTGAAAAACACACAAACTATTGCCAGCCTCCTAAATCTTTTGATGAATTCCTTCACAAGTCAACTGCAATTTTGTGAAAACAGCAAACTATACAATATCCAATGTTTTGCATAATCGATGYGTCTTCAACTTCTCCAACTTCTGGCAGAGCAATCAATTAGGTCAGCTCTCAAATAACCATCAGTAGTGCCCAAGTACACTGTTTAATGACTTCCAGTTATACTGTGTCAGCAATTTTTCGGGCGGGTAGAGAGAGCATGAATAAAGTCCTCTCTGCCTATAGCTATGGGCAGAAGAACAATTATGTCCTTTAGAGCCCAGCATAATATCTGGAAAGGAGACAAATTTATTTTTCTTATCTCCTTCCATGCCCCGTTCTCTTTCTCATGCTCACACATCCACAGAAGGTGCACAGTGTAAGCGAGGCCTCAAGCCTCTCCGGGCTCTCCTCAGCAGCCTCTGTCTTTGGGGAGAGCAGAATGACCAGCTGGACAATCATAAAAGTGAATTCCTGTCTCGTTCCTTTTCTCCTTGGCCAGTTAGCCCCATACCTGCCTTAATTTAAATGTCTTCATAAACTCAGTGGCTGGCTCTGTGAACTCATTTATTTTAATTCCTCTTCTTTTGGTCTTATTATTATAAATTATTCAAACAATTATGAGAATACATTTTTAAGGAAATATAAAGGACATAGAAATAAATGAAAAAATCTAAAACTTATCTACCAAAAGTATGTTACTGACGACTTAGCATCTGTATTTTTACAGCTGTTCAGGGGAGTTTTCTTAGGTGAAGAAAATGCAGTAGCAACAACTTATTTGAGTAAAGCATTTGACAGAATACCACAAAGTGGCTTATTTAACTGAAGAAGGTAGGAATCAATATAGGGATTAAAAGATGGAAATGAAACTGGCTGGCAGGGTTGAAGAGAGAAAAATTGAGTTGAATGGGATACACAATTACAAGTAAAATTCCTAAAATAATTTTTGTAATACATATTTAATATTTTCATTAATAATATGCACCCACCCACCCACCCCCCCCCAAAAGCAGAAGGAAGTGAAATTTACTGACAAAGCTGGGAGTACCATCAACATGGATGAGAATCACATGTCTACATACAAAGAACTGGATGAGTTTGAAGACTGRACTATAGCAAATGGGATGAAAGCCAACAGCATTACCTACAAAGTCACTTCTTTGGTGACTTTCTGGCTGGAAGCACAGAAGAGGAAGAAACACCAGGTCCGCTGCCTAATTACAGGYTAATACTGCAAGCACTGATCAGATGCTGGCATGTAAAAGAAAAAGATAACCCAGATTCTTCAGGAGAAACTTTGCCTGATATAGAGAGGAACTGTACAAAGCATTCAATGGAATTACTTAAAAGATGTTCTTTGTAACTCTGTTCACTCATATTCTGACAAGACAAATGTAGAAAAGAGGTACCACCATCATGGAATGGAATAGAGAAAAAAAAAAAAAGATGGTTCAGAAGAACAAAGAGTTTATCAAAGAAAGATGAAGCCAGGATAGAAGACCTGATCTCTCCCCAAAATACATCAGCAGGTAMGAATAGGCACGGTAAAATTAAAAGACAATTATAGACACAAGAATTATGTGCAGAGGCTGGCCACAAATAAATGAAGATTTAAAATTCAAATAGTGTCAAATTACCAGAGAAATAACATTTTAAAATAGCCTACTGGTAGTACTGGAGTAAAACAATGTAACTACTTTGGRGATTGAAATAGATAKATTTCTGAGCAGTTACTTAATGTGATTATCTACAGTAAGAAGTAATGGGATTCTCTGACCCAATAGCATCTCTCCCACATCTCTGTTTCTTTAAAACTCTTACCCTAACAAAATCATCAGCCAACTTGCACAGACTTCTGGAGTAGCAYGCCTTAACCTAATGACAAATTCCAAGGAGTCTGGACTACGTGGCAGAATTCAATGAATATGGCTACACAGGAACATTTTGGAACAGAGTTGTAATCTAAYAGCTATTCTGCTCAAACAGTACAAGTATATAAAAACATATGCTCTGCCACTAGATTTGCATAGTGATTTTTACTCTTCTTTCTTCTTTTTAGAGGCTTTGAAATGCCAAATACTCATCTAACTCATGATGATAAATCCTATTGAAAGGGCATCAACTTTAAAGATATGGGCAGGCTGGGGCTCAGAGTGACTGCAGACATATGYATTAGCAGTGACTGACAGAAAATAACCGTTTCAAAAATAAAATGCACAGTTAAGGCATTAGCACCAAGCTTTAATATTGCCCTAAAATGTATATGTGACAACGTGAAAACTTTTATTGGGCCAATGTTTTCAAAGGAATGTAATAAGATAAGGCATTGCTTTTTTGAGGAATCTCCTCTCTTCTTACTTTCAGAATCTGCTTGCTGTATCTTAAAAAATCCACAGTACTAAAATGGCMGTTATACTCTAGAAGTAAACCTTTTTTGCTTTCTGCTGAGGGTTCTGTTCTCAAGAGACCTTATCCATTCTGTTAAGGGATACACATTTGTCGCYACATGGTACAAAGTCTGGTGCAAGTTCCTTGTGACAAGTGCTCTATGAAAATACAGTTAACCTGAGGTGCATGAAATGCATTTTACCAGAATAAACTTATTTACCACAGATTGGAAAGACAGGATGAGTTAATACCTGACAGCAACTGGCACTACAACTGCTTGCTTCTCCAAAAGTTAGAACTGTTAGCCTGAAAATATAGCCTAGACAAATAGGAAAAAGCAACTGCCTCGTTTTGCAGCTGTTTTTATTTCCTGTCTCATTGCTTCACTGCACTGCAAGAACTCCAGGGAACTGGACATGGCAGTTTATTCAAAACACTCATATTGCTGAAAGAATATGAAAACCATACTCCAGCTTCYCTACGAAATGACCTTGATGATCTGTACAGCATTTGTCAGAGAGACTAATAAAATTTCTAAAGATACTTGCTGATGTGATTGATTGTATTCTTCACTGCTCCAGTTACCTCAAACTAAATTGCCTGTCATCATAATGATGACTTTTTTAAGTGCTGTTTCTTAATTTTTTCCTCAGTCTTTCAGCAGTGATCTTACAATAGATTAAAAGTGTTTATGGATCAATAATACGAAAGAAAAAAAATACTGCATTCTAACAACAAGTATTTTTAATCTTTCTGCTTATGATGTGTTGTGACAGAGCATTACCAGAAAATGTAATTTCTAAGTAAATGGAAAATAATATCAAAACCTATTTTGCACATATCCAGCACCATAAACAGCAGAAGGATCTTACACATTCTGAGTAATATCACRTACTGGTGAAGCACGGTTGTCCCAGTACCAACATAATGAAAAAAAGAACAGATTATAACTGGCATACATACTCTGTAGATACTCAATCACAGAGCACATACTGCTGAGCCACTCAAGCATGCCTGACCTGTTTTTCCYCAATCTGCCTGAGTTCAGGTGCCCATGGCCCTGATAACCAGAATAGCTTTGCATGGAGCCAGAACTGTTTCACAGTATTTACTCATTTGAGCTCCAGGCACTGTGAAAGTGTCTACATTATATCCAGTCTTTTCATTCATATGGGAACCCAGTTACTCAGGTCATGGTGATAGACAGACAGACAGAGTGGACTCTATTTTCAGGAAACAGAACTCAAGACGCAACTGTATCTCCATAAGAAGAATTGYAAATATTCTTCCTCTAAGTACCACTCAGAAAGGTTTTCATTTACAGATCTGCAGACAAGTGCCTCAGGTTCCAAGCCTCTCCTAAGAGAGGATCTCTCTTTGATCACTCACAAAAACAAAGCTGGGAGAATTGCAAGTAAACAGGAAATTTCTCTGCAAATCAACTACGTTCACTAAGAACTGAAATAAAAAGTCAGCCTCGAACAAGAACTTAACATTTGGACAGGTTCAGGCACCAAATTGAGTATTCAGGTTCAGACCCATGCCTTGAGGGCACAGGTCTTCTTCCTATGAACAACATGGAAAAAAGCCACTTTTTCATGTGCAATCATCCACATATAAAATGGGAATAGTAGCTCTTTACCGCCTAGAGATGCGGAAAGATTGCAAGAAAAATACATTAAAAGACTGTGAGAAATGCCACATTAGATAGCAAATAAATAATAACAAAGATAAAAAAATAAAAAAAACAAAACCACTCCATTATAGTATTTCTATTTTGACAAAGAACCAGGTTAGCAAGTRCCAGTATAGTAAGCAACTTTTCCAGTATCCCTTGTAAAACTTCCAGCAAGATTGGTCTTACCTTTAGTGGGAAGATCCTAAGGAGGGAACCCATAAAAGCTTCACTTTTCTTTTTCATCAGAACAGATAAACCAGAGAGGGATATAATTCATAGCCTAGGTCATCTTTTCTCTTTCAGCAGTTTTGGTCCTAATCCCTCTTAAGTTTCCACAAATAGGAAAGACTCCTCCACCAAAACCTATTAGTCCTTGGTTTCAGGGCATAAACTCTCACAGACAATAGCAACATATCATCTTCACCTGATCAGGCATATTAAGGGGATTTCAGATCCTCCTCCTCTGGCACCAGCCAACAGCAGATTAAGRATGGTCAGACTATGCTCCGTTACCATGATCAAATACATCTGTTTTCATGCTCTTTAACAGATCCATTAACCATCTTTTGACCTGTTATCCTGTAAATTCTTTCATCATAAAAATCTAGGCAGATGATACCAAGCTGAAGAACTTTGCAGGATGAGTTGCAAGGTTTGAGAACTTAATAACTTCTATGATTAAGATTAATTAGAAGCAGCATGTTAGAAAGATCTTTCTCAATTTATTTCACATGCATGCATCTATCTCTAGAAATCCAAATAATGTTGTCCACTTTTAGTTAAAAAAAATCATGAAGTTTATAAGATACTCCTCTGCTTCTGCAGTTGTGTGGAAGATGCATATAAATATATAATGCATCTTTTTATTAAAATAAAACACAATAGTGCTGTTAAATAAGATGTCTTTAAGTATGATTGACTTTCAGTTTTACATAGACTGAATGAAATCCAGTAAAACTAAAAAAAAAAAAAAAAAAAAAAAAAAAAAAAAAAAAAAGCTGTTTCTTAAAACATGACTCCTGCAACTACAGCATTAATAAAACACAAGATATTGCAAGCTTGGCAGCAGAACAACAGGAATAACTGAGGGAATTAATATATACCTTCCAAAATGCAAATCCAGGTTTTGAATTTTTCTTCTACAAGAGCAAGATCCTTTGCTTTCCTTAAAACTGATCCAGTTGCAAACTACATTTTTATTCAATTAAGGTAATAATGGATTCTAATGCGCAAATGCATTTTATAACAAAGTTATATTTACAAGCTAATACAAAAACATTACCTCCCTCTGACAGTAATTTTCATCAGCCAATCTCTGAGGTTTTTACTAAAAAGCTCAGTATCATTCCCTTATGCAGACACAGATTCAACTGCCTCGGGACACAGCTGATCAGAAGCAATGTCARGAAAGACTGCAAATCCCTTAATCCCATTCCTTTGCTTTTACCACTCGAGCAGTGCTTTAGCTTTAAACACCTCTCAGTTCAAATCACGGAATCCTATTCAACAATATTTTAGATTATTAGCTATAACTTCATATACTTAAATTAGAGTACTAGGAAGATTAAAGCAGTATCTTCAGAGGCTAAAGAATGTTACAAGAAGGCTACAGAATAAGAAAATAGAGYTATATACAAAACTGTGAGTATGCCAGCATTGAAGATATACAGTCTTTCAAGACTGTAATAGTTTTTCATTTACTTTTAAATAAATCTTCCTTCTCCACCTACCTTAAGTGCTTTCAAACACAGGAATACRTGAAGCTATATATAGTTTTACAAAGCTACATATAAAGTTATACATGAAATAGCCTAAGAAACACCTTTATGCTACCAAATGTCAACATCTTGACTTATAAAAATACTTACACTTTATTATAAAATACATACGCATTTGCTAATGAATACACACAGTTTCAGACAGATTCTGCTAGCATGCAGTAAAAGCGATATTTGGCTTTGTTTAATTTTCCAAACTCATGTTCCTCAAAGGATCCCACTCTCTATAGTGGGATGGCAGTGTCGAGGAACCTGCCGGCCCCAAGCCTGCCATACAGAATGGTGCTACAAATAGAATTCTCAGCAGCCTGTAAACCATGGTATAAAGCAAAAACCTCACATRAAGTCTGTGTGTAACTTGGTTAAGCAAAAAACAAGAAAGAATGAAATTACATATCATTCCTGGTTTACACAAAACTTTCAAAGATCAAATAACTCACCTTTAGTGCATTTAGTCCTAATTATGCTGCTCTGTACTTCTGATTACTTCTTTCTTTCCAGGTTTACAACTTGTGAGCACTTTCAAGGGCTAGCAGACGATTAGTATGGCTAAGAATTTGAACCTCAAAGGCACAAACAGCTAAAGAATTATTAATACTGCACTGACAGTTTCTAAATGCGACCATCTAGWATTGTGCCTACTAAAACTGTAACCAGATGGCTCAGAAAACCAACAGTAATTTTCTGATTCTGGGATTCCACAATGTCAGTGATAATTTTGAAGTTACTTAAAAAACAAAACAAAACCCCTACTCCTCACCTGTAATTAGATATAAGTGGATACCCAAAAACATGCCTTTAACAAGAACATCACAAATCTTGCACTTCAGAAAGACATACTATAGATATTGTAAACAAATCAAACATACTCYGTTTGCCTGCTGATCCAACCCAGAAGAACACAGACCCCTCTTCCTACTTGCAAAACTTACTCCAAAAGAGAAGGCGTAGCCTCAAGAAAGGACTGAAATACTTTAAACTCATCATGAAATGACAGCCAGGAATTAAAAGTAACATCCCAGCCTTTTTGTTGAAGAAAACACTATTTCTTTCCCTTGTTCTTAAAATCAGCTGAAGATTTTATAGGGCAGCCTTACAGAGGCTTTCCTCTAAAGCAACCACCATGAAATGATTTTCTTACGAAAAACAAGGGTGCATAGTCAAGTTTTGAAGAGCTTTTGAATTCAAGAGATTTAACTTACAGCCTCCTCAAGAACTAAGTTGTTTCTGGGAAAACAGAATGCTGTATCAAGTTTGGTACCCCTTCACATTTTGGTGAGAGACTAACTTCTCTCWTATAAAAAACTACAAACCACATTTTTTGTTTAGTTGGGCTGCTGCCTGCCTCCCCYGTACCCTCATAAAGAAGTGTACAAATATCTGACATGACACTGTTGTCAAATATTTTCTGAWAGTGAGTATATAACCTTCATACTTTACAAATATCTGGTTATTAACTACTTACGTTTTACAAAAGTAAAAGTTATATTCAAACTTATACAAAATTTGGTAAGTTTTAAAAAGAAACTATAAAAGTTAACTGACAATTACTCCCATCCCTCTGTTCCCTCCCTTTTAATCTATTCTTTTAACCATGCAAGAATATTCCTTTTTATCTCAGATGCTTAGTTTCCTTAAAAGCTTCTAATGAAGGGCTGTCAAAAAAACCACATTTTTTAAATCCGAATGGACTACACCAAAACACCCTTTTCCTGCAATTGTTAATCCTTTCTTTAAAAAATCCCTATAAATACTCTTTCCAAGCAGATCTTGTTTATCCAAGTGTCCACTAACTCTATTTCTTAATATTGTTTCAGCTACTTTTTCCAGTGCAGTTGCAAGGCCTACTGCCCTGTAATTCCCCGGACCATCAACAGAAAGCAAAGAAAAAACCTGACGTCACATTTGGCATCCTCCAGCCCTCAGCGGCTGAGTCAGTTCTAAGCAAGAGGTTACACACGATCATTAGTAATTCAGGTATTTTACTGCTGAGTTTCTTCAGAACTCCGCACTGAACGCCAGCTAGGCCTAGCCATTTGTTAACCTTGGTTTTACTGATTCGCTCCTCGCTTCTTCTGTAGGCGCTTCGATTTCAAACAGAATCTCTGATGAGTTCTCCAGGAACGAAGGCCCTGGCCTTGCAATCCTGAATCCCCCACAGCAGTGAACAGCAATGCCAGAAATTCATTCAGTCTTCTACAAGCTGGCCCTACAACCTCCCCAACAGCCTTCCTGCTCTTGATGCATTTGAGGAAAGACTTATCAATAGTTTATTTCTTGTTCTAGTTGTTCATATTCTTTTTTGCTTCCTTACTGTGTATTAAATTTAATCTGCCAGATTTTTTTCATTTTTTTTCCTTCATTTGGAAATAACGCATTCCTGCATCCAGTGGTTCTCTTATCATGATTTTTAACCTTGCCAGTTTCCTTTTTCCATTTTTGAAATCTTTATTATATGCTTCCTTTTTTTTTCCTTAAGTATCTCCCACTGTCTGGAAGAACTTCATTTTCTTTATTGTACCTTCTCTCTTCTTTTCAATGAGCTTTTTAATTTTACATTTTTCATTCTACATRGCCACAATCAGATTCCTTCGTTATTTCTATTGATTTAGGTATGTAATGKTCACTTTTAGAGAGGTTCTTGAAAGATCCTTCCATCAGATCCTGTGTACTACTCAGTACCACCTCTAGGGTTAAGTCTCCTCTAACAGACTACATAACCAGCTCCTCCATAATCACTGATGCCATCTATAAATCTCACATTAGTAAAATTTGCCCAGAACTGACATCTCCTATGACAATTGTATTTCTTCAGGATCGTTACATTTTTTGCTCTTATCTCTCACAGTATATCACAGCCAGTGTCACCATCCTTGTCAAGGAGTCAGTAACAMAGAAAAAACTATATTCTTCCCATTTAGGCCCTAATTTCCATCCATAAAGATTCTATGTTTCAGGGTGAGTTGATTTTTTTATTATTACTATTGATTCAACCCTCAACTTTGTTTGCATCTTCCACTAACTTCACAACCTGTCTTRTCTTTGCTACATATTACCTTGCTACATAATTCATGTCCTGGTTCTTGTGTCCTGCTGATCCATTCAGGTTCCAAAATGGTCATTATGTCAATGTCTTCAGTTATGGAACTTCATTAAAAGCAAGGTATACCTAGAATGATTTTTCCTGGTGCACCCTCTCATGACTGTGTACTATCGAACAAAGATGGAACATATTTAAMAGAAAATTAGAGTCCAAAGAATACTATGGAACACATCAAAAATTTTAAGGTTACTACATCTCACACTTTCTGAACCAAAATCTTCGGTTTACCCATATGTTAATAAAATGGAAACCTAGAGGACTTTCTGTCTAGGTTTAGAAACAAGGATCTAAAACAGATTACCTTGGTGTTCATCATCATGATAAATAGATTTTGAATCCCTTTGTTTAACATTTTCTACTACCTTTCCAAGGAGAGCCCCCCCCTTTTTTAAAAATCTATTTTGTGTTCCCCCGTTTTCACTTTTTCTGAAAACAATAATATTTTTAAAAATAATCCAAGCATTCAAAAAGTGATTGCTCTCCCAAATTCAGTACGAATTATATGAATTTACAACATTATGTCTTGACATGAAGCTGAGATTCAAAACATCCTACTTTCAAATTCAGTTAGGATGTTTCAAAGAGCTAGATGGTCCTCCCAATGCTTTACACACACACATACTGCCCACTGCTCTTCTTGCTAACAAACTACTGGCTTTTAATCTTACACAAAATTGCTGGACACCAAAGTTAAAGAAAACTTCCTCTGAACTACGTATAAATGCAAATTCAGACTCATGAAACTGCTTTATGTCGACAGGAAGCAAAATGCTTCTACAAATTTGTTAAGTCTAAATCAGAAAAAGACGCTAACCTACCTTGTAGAAGCTTACTTCAAAATATGAAAAATAATTTCTTTCATCGTTTCTTGCTACTCTAGCATTTATATTTGAAAACTCCAAGTAAATATTTCCATCACTACAATATTTTTATATTAGCATAAAATGCTTTTTTACAGTAATGACTGCAGTATTTCTGTATTTTTATTTTTAGGAAATGACTTTTAACTTTAGAATAGATTGAGAAAGAAAAGTCATTTACATTTTTGGGATAGTCACAGTAATATATACAACAGCARAAAGCATGGAGTAAGAATTGTGAAAAAAATAAGTCTCATAAATCTTGTCATATTAACAGCACCAAACAAAGTTTTCAAATAAAAACATATGTTACAACATATTATTTACTAGAAATGTTTTGTTGTCTTAATAGGCTGAGATAGCAGGATATTCCATCATCAAATAAAGTGCAGCCTTAATTATTTGTATATCYAAGCATCTAAAAATACCTTGAAATCTCACCAACATAAAGATTTTTATAAAGAGAAAATCCTCTTCTAGGATAGAAATAGCAGAAGTGTTTGTGTTGGGGCTTTTGTGGGGAGAGAGGGGTTAAGAAGTAGAAGATGAACAGATCAGTTTCGTTTGTCTTTTTAAACTTCCCTTTTTACCCAAGGTATTTCCCTGATAAAAACATGACTATGCTAAGAATATTTACTATGAAAGAACATACCCCATATGGAAAAAGACTAATACCTCAGCAAAAAGACTAGTTTATTGACTATATATTACTAACGGATAAAGGTTAAGACACTGATACAGAATACTCACTTTTATGTGAGTAGTGGGAAAAAAAAGCTACAGGTCCTTTGTGCTGCACCTTAAAGAACAACATACATTTTTAAACACCACATGCATGTATTTTTGACACAACCAGAGCCAGCTTAGACTTATTCCATGCTACACTATAGCTATGTTGAGACTCTCAAAAGCACCCCAAATACCTATAAACTACAGCACTTGTTATTAACTTCCTTGCTTATATAAAATCCCAATAGCATTAACATTTACAAAAGACAAATGAAAATTCAAAAATAGTTCTGTCCAGCCTGRTAATATCAATGACTATAAATATTAAAGAAGCAAGCTAAGGTAGACTGAACATGAACAGAAAATTTCAGTGTTGTTTTTGCTGCTTCTTTTTCACCTTACCTATCAAGAGAAGAAAAATTTAGTCTATTGTATCTCTTACAGACAGTACTCCTAAATACAAATATACATGTAACATTAAAGTCAGTTTGCTAAGCAAAACCACKATCAGCAGGCAATGTGACTGCATTCCTGTAATCGCGCTACTGTTTTCACTCAGAATAATTTCAGAATAATTTCAGAAGATTTTCACCTGGAGTTATTCTACACAAAATCTTAGTAAGGCAGAACAAAGTCTTTAGAGCATTCTACACACATTGGGCAGACACACATTGATTAGGACAAGCAAGCAAAAGATCACAGATACTGAAATAATAGTGAAAAGGAAAGGTTTCCTTTTCCAGTACAAGAACACYTAGGCTCCTTCCCTACAACTTAAGGCTGAGTTGTACTCCTGGTTGAACCAAGATCCATATATCAGGAAGGACCCAGACATGTTTGACTGTACCCCAAAGCAAAAGCACTCCTTTTCTCCCTCCCAAGTCTGCTTAGCAATGTTTTCTTCCTTAAGTGGGTCTTTGGCCTCAGCATAAGGTTCTCTAATCTGATCTCTCGTTAGCTCTTCCTTTAGTTGTTTGACCATGCTAGATCCTGTCRACTGACACAGAGACAACTAATTACCCAAATGTAATGTTTTGTTTGTTTAAAAAAAACAAATTTAGAAAGAAATGAACAAATTCTAGGTTAGTCCAACCCTGTAAGACTTCTACCTATGAGCATCCGTCCACTTAGAAATCTTACATAGATTTGCCAAGAGTAGGAGGACAAGCAGCCCCTGGGGAATAGCCTCATCTTTCCCTCAGGTCTGTCCAGATCCTAGACCTGGACACACAGCTTTTGTGAGCAGGAGATAAAAAATGGCCTAGCAACCTTTTAGATTCAAAACCCCTAAAACTCTAACTTCGGTTTCCAAGTTCAAATTAATCTTACTAATATATGACATGGTATTTAGCACAGATCATTTCTATAAAAAGTATTGCTGTAACATTCTCTTTAGCTCTGAAATAATTTAAGAGCCTTGACATCTATTAGTCTTAATTTACTTAATTTTCCRCAATAGTTGCAAGTATTAATTTCAGTGTTATTCCTGACATTTATCTACTCAGTAAAGTTTAAGGTAATAAATTGCACAACTGATCTGGAACCCTTGACAGCTTGCCACTCAGCTGTCACAGTCTTGTGATCTGTGTCAAAATTTGCTTCCTCAGACCCTGACTGATGATAAGTTACGTTTTTGGCAAAATGAAGCCTAATACGGAAAATGCACACTTTTGAATCTTTAACATTTGCAAGCATGTGGATAGTAAACATAATGCTTGTTGCAAAAGGTAACTCAAAGCATGTAGTTCAGAGTACACCGTGTCATTGTGTGTGAAGCATCTGCCACACACTTATCTCACATCAGATGCAACCAACTACACAAAGATAGTAAATCCTGCATTTCTGGAAGACAGTATCAAAACTTGAGCATCTGTTCTGAATCATGTCATTCCACCTTTCTTAGGCATACAAGGCTAAGAGATACTACACCAGTTTGAAATGGTAAGTATCAAATCTTGTTTAAAATKAATTCTCACTGTCAATCACTTTAGGGTAAAAGTTAAAAAGAAAACAAAAACAACCCCCCCACACACTAATGAAGATATATCTCATGCCCAGGAATGTGTCCTCTGAAATCCACCCACCCAATTCTCCTCTTACTACAGCTATGCTTAGAAAACTTAATGTTTAAATCAATTTTATCCAAAAAAAAGTCACCTATCCAAAATGGTAGAACCCAAGTCCTGGKTTACACTTTGACTAGTTTCTGTTTCTAGACAATTAGGATTTTTTTCCACTTAAGAATAAAAATGGGAAGAAGAGAAAATGATACATAACAAATTACTTGTTCCTAAGGATTCTGAAAAAAAAAGAAAGAAAAAAGAAAATAAATATTCTAAAGAGACATCTTTTTAGTTACTGGTCAAATAGAATCAAATAGGATTTATCTGAATTGCTGATATTCCATTGTTTATTTGTAAGAAAGAAACATCTTAAGTAAACACAAAAAAGTAAGGACCATCAACAYAACTATCCCCTTGGTCCTCACCTATGCATGTCTTGGCCTAACAAAATCTGCTGTTCTAACTATATGTTAGATTGTATTGCTATTTTAAAATTTCTTTCAACATTCAGCCAAAACATGCCACAAAAGTGAACTAACATTTAAAGTATTTCCCCTCAAACTAAAGTAGTTTTTCCCCTTTACAACAGCAACCATTACCTCTTCCTGCTTCATTCCATCTCATACAATACTGCTGGCACAGATACGAAGAACAAAAAGAAATTCTGGATTCTTTCCTGTACCTGTTGATGAACGACAGAGTGCCCAGCCTACAGCATAACGGTACCATTATCTGTTGTTGTCTTAAAACTTTGACAACCGTAAACTTTAGTAATTCTATTGAAACCTATTTCTAATTCTATGAAACCTAGATTATTACAGTTATCCTGAACTATTCACAAGCTGGGACATGTTTATCTCAGAATAAAGACAGAATACTAAATCATAAAATCAGAAGAAGACCTTGCTCAATAGACTAACATAGKTTTGAAAATTCTCTATTTAAAAAACACTCATCCCCTCCTTCAGCATCAGATTACTCAGGCCCTCTTCAGCCAAGGCTGCAGAAGCGAAGCTGAACTTTCCCTGGCATAACAGCTCCCAAACTGGTCGCCATCCACCTTAACTAGTGGAGCCTTCTGACTTACCCCTCTCCTCACTTCCTCTCCACTTCAACAGGAAGCTATCAGAAAGAATTGGTTAATACTTGTGAGGCACTTGCATGTATGAGTGAATAGAAGATAAAAGTCAAGCCACGAGAACAGAACGTGAACAGAGGCGAACAGTAAAATAAGGTGTTTGGCCACAATTTGAGCTTTGACTATATTAGCTACACTCCCACTAGAACAAGTAACATCCATTTTGTGTCCAAATGAAGCAAGATTCTAAGATAAAAAYAGAGAATATGATCATTTAATTGAAAACTGCATCATAATGCATATGTCAGAAAGGATAAGAAAGRTTGCATGCACAGCCTTAAATCTGGTTTTCCTAGTTTTTGACCACTTGGCCACTAAACACAGAATTCATAAGTATATTTACRACCATATAACGCATCCAACATATGTGGTCATTTTAAGTATTGTTGTAATTCCATACACAATCCTATCTTGTCATTTGTCAGTTTTATATAGAGTCAGTATACTGTAAAGTACTAAAATAACTATCATCACTTTTATCACCCTTACTTCATACGGGAATAATATCTTGGTTTAACAGGCACGTAAATTTTCCCTACACCARTTTTAATGTCTTTTCCTAGTTATGCCTGTCTGATCTTCCTGAGATCATGACAAAGCTAGATGCAAAAGCATTCTTCACATATGCCTATTCACACCGCCAAATAATTGCTAACACATAGCTGAAGTTTTCACCTTCAATGTTAGAAACAAATACATTGTCTTTTTTGAAGCACAAGTCAAACAGTGAAGTGCATATGAAGAGGTAGTTTGAAAAACACTGTTTGTTAAAGAAACTACATTCAAAGTGCCTGTACTAATAACTTTTCCACTTCCAAAATTTTTAATATCTGTCTCATATTTATACTTCAGTAGATTGGCAAGTTAATACACTTTCTCTGACCTGTGTGTTAGACACTGCCTTGTTATGTGTGTTAGAAATTTAATTAAAAACATATATATAGCTTAATGCAAGTTTTACCAACCTGACTTTTGGTTTAGAGCAGAAGGAAAATATGAGACAGCTCAACTTCTACAATATAGAATGAATCAAAGACTTTTTATTTTAAGCAAAACAAAAAAGAAAGATTATGCTGACAAAGAAAAAGTTTAAGAATATCGCTAAAACTGCCCTTTCTGAAATATTTCTTTATTCTAAGATTTTCTAGTGTAGATAAATGTTATATTTAGCAGTACTTTTATTTCTCCTTCATTCTTCAAATCTTGCTGAGAATGGCAATAAAAATTGCTATTAAACACACATTTGATAGAACACTGCAGAAAGCCTTTGAGAAAGCTGGTCTCAAGGACAAAAGAAACACTGACTTACGGAGTTCTCTGGAACCAAATTTGAAGATTTTCTGTAGCTTCATAGAACTGATTCTAAACAGATGTGATTTCAAATTAGCATTGCCTATTCAGTACCTGATGTAAGTTCTAYGTTGCTTTTTCAGATGTTTTCTAATCTTTAATAAAGTACAGTAAGTTTATCCTCTAAAGATATCTTATAATGTTGGTGCTCTTGAACATGTGTTTAAAAGGCCTTAAGAAGGTTGGGAGAAGGAGGGGACGGACATATGCTCTATTCGATTATGTATAACCCTGCATCCATGCTACTTTTTTTCCTGTGACAGATTAACTTATTTCCATGTTTCTACATCATACTGCACTTGATGCACTTCCAAAAACAACAAAAAAACATGTTTCTTTCATCCATTTTATGGTGCAATGATAGAGTGATATTTCTGAATAGAAAAAAAGACAAAGTAATTCAAGTATGATGTTGACACAAGGTAGGCAAATGCAAAACCATGAAACCCATGGAGGTAGATGTGAAGCGTGTCAAATATGCAGACAAACTACAGTAACTTGGAAACAAAGCAAAGCAATGCTATACTAGCATAGAAAGTTACAAGAAATTTAATCTATGCAGTAGCAGAAAGATTCAAAAGAAGTGACATGATCAAAAACAAATAGCTGTATTTTTCACTGATAGGAAGATACTATGTGATTTGTAAAGGTACCCTAAAGCTAACACTTCGGTCAAAACACAACTTGAGGACCTAATGAAATCAAGTTCTGGGATAAAAAGACGTTAGATGTTGAAAACAGTGTGGAAAAAAACATGACGGAGCTAATCTGTGTTTGTCTGGGATTCATGAAGTAAGAGAAAAGGAGGATTGATCTGAAGCACAGAGATAATACTGTCAATTTCATGAACAGAAGATACTTGAGAAATGAGAGCAACCTAATTGTATTTCCAGTCTAATCTTCCTAACTACTGCAGAAGAAACACTGACTGCCCATTTCTTTCTCTAATATGGATTCTGGAGCTATGTAACCCAGATGTTACTACATTTAAGGCTACAAAGAGAATTTTAGAAGACAGGACAGAAAGGTGATTATTGTGTTCTCTCATGCTCTTGAAACCAACTACATACCATGCTACACTCCAACTCTGCAAAGTAACTGAAAACAAGCTTGCGTCTGATTTTAGTTACATTATTTGGCAGTCTCCATAAGACCCACACGGCATTCAGTATCAGTTAACCATATGAAAAGCATTAGTGTTGTGCTCTTTCTTAATAACCCTGACTTCCAGGTCACCAGAATTTCAAGAGGATAAATGTACCAACTCGACAGCTCTAGAGAACAGATCTCTATATATTAGTGATCTTCTCATAGACCACTTTAAAGGACAAAATCTAATACATGACTTTGATCTGAACCGTTGTTTTATTAGGTACTATTTATTTCAAGTCACTGCCATTACTCTCTATTCACAGATGCAACTACAATTATAAGAACAGGAATCACACATGCAGTCTCCTAGCTATAAAAGATACAAGATAGGAGTGGGGTAAATGAATTCTCAGAATATCAATGTATTTACAGGATTTTGAAAACACCACAATAAGGGACACTTACCATCAAATATAATTCAAAAAAAAAAAAAAACTTATCAAAAGGAAAAAGAAGCTTTAATTCTTGTGGGCCTGAGGATCTGAAGTATCTCAGAAAAAGACTGTGTTTGATGAAGCTTTTCATTGTTAGATTGGACAGTTAATTGTTAAATTTTGATACATATCAAGAGGACTATCACATATTTAAAGTGCTTTAGAAATGTAGAGAATCATAAAAGAGCTAGGTATTATTATTCAAAGCATGTTGGCCAATCAATTAAAGAGAGGATTACTAAACCGCAGATACTGAAAGTAGTGTTTTTTTGTTTTTTGTTTTTTGTTTAAGTTCAAGTGATTTTTTTTTTTAATTACACAAAACACTTCTACCAAATGGTAATACAGAGTACATACTTCATATAAGAATAAGGCATATAGGGGAAAAAATAACTCCAGATAGGGACTAAGTATAAAAAAATTTTTGCATCATCTAATACATTTGTAAATAGACTGGTTTAAAGGGGCTCAAAAAAACCACAATTGGAATCTACTGATTAATTTTGTAATATACACTCACTTAAGATAAACTCAAAAAAAATGCAGTCTCATACTTACTATAACAAATTCTCTTTAAAGAGAAACTTTGGACTAATCAGATAAGCTAAGTTTTTAAATCAAAACTACTTTTTAGAAACACCTGTAAAGCGTATTTGTTGGATGACACCAGATACGCTTTACTTGACCAAAGCTACTGAGGGTTATTCAGAAAATGACAGTTTTATCTGTATACGAAATAAAAGAACAACAAACAGAATAACAGTTTTACTGTAAAGTCAGAATATCAGTCATCACAGAGGGGAAGATCAAGTACTCCTTTATCAATCCTGCCAGCATAAAGAAAATATTCTCCCATTATCATTTTATAATCATGAATATTCTCCACTCAAAGAACTGAGCTTAACAGCTTATTTGAACTGCAGAAGCACCTACTCACATCATTTTCCTTTCATCTTTCTTTTGTCACATATGCAGAACTATAATAAAAGAATTAAATACATACCAATTCTCAATTCTGGTTAGCTGTAATTTAGGGTCATTTTTTACATTAAAAATTATTAAATATTTAGGAACATCCTTAGGGTCCCAACAATTTCCTTTCAGGTCAATGTCTTTATAAAGCAGCTTTGTCCCAGCACCAATCAACTGCGAATACAAAGACAAATTCTCCAGCCCAYATCCTTCATAATGTTCAATTATCTTCACTCTTTCCTATATTTCTAATTAAAAATATGAAAGGATGGGTTGGTGTATTTATTAAGATCTTTCTCTAAAAATGAGAGAGAGATCATTTGGTCAAAAACATCACTACCTGTATTGAAAGTATAATCGGTAGATAGATCAACTCCTGCTGCCCAGGTTTCCTGAAAGACTTCCCCAAGACCTACGAGTCCTCCTGGAAGCTTTCACTGTTGCACAGAGTAACACCTCTCACTGCATCTGCAAACTCTGCCTGTGGAAAAGGTTAAATAACTACTTTTGTTTTGTTTTGTTTAATTATCACCTCTACCCAAAGGGTTTGTAGTTCCTTTTCTAGCGCTGAGACATATACAGAGATAACACAGAGAGAGCACCACTTTTTTCTTTACCAGAAATGCCATTCCTTCCCCTGTAAAGTCATAGGGCAAGTTAGGAATGTAATAAAAGGAAATTAGGGAAACTATTTATTGCCAACCCTACAATAAAGCTTCATTTACTTAAAAATTACAGTCACTGCCAAACTTGATAGAAGTTTCAGGGTTCCCTATCTCTTCAATTGTTTCTTGCTCTTTACAACATTATTTCTCTAGCAGATAAAATCTTTCAAATAGGGGAATATCAGTGAACTTTTCAATAGATCACTAAGAAAGTTTTAGAAGATCAAGGTCTTTTGCTCACTAGCCTTAACGTTCAAGAAATTTCTCATCTATTTACCTTTACAGTACCTCCAAAAACCTGAAGACTGCCAGATGAAAAATTTAGAGAATTCCATGACTACAATACATCATGCTACATGAACTGACAATTACATTTTTCTTACAACTTCCAACTCTTTCTTCCATTCTATTTATTACACTTTTATCATCTTTCATGTTCCTTTATCTAAGTATTTATCAATAGTGAATTTGGATATGTATATATAATAYGTATTTTATATATAAAAACATATAAAGGTTAACATTTGAAAATATGTAACAATCTTAGCCCAATTTCTTACTCTCCCCAGTAATACTGTAATCAGAGAGCTGTAGAGCACTCACCCACTCACCGGAAGTCTGCAAAAAAGCAAATGCATTGCTCTTGATCTTCAAGAGGATTTCATATTTGGGGGAAAACAACTTAGTTTTAAAGTACTATAATCCAACCATAAATTCTCCACCTCCAACACTGAAACAAGAAATACTGCTACATCAGATGAATGGCTATTGCAAGCTTTTGTCTAACTGGATTGAGTAACAAGTTGTATTACCAGGAGCATAACACCACAAGGGTGGTTAGACACTGGAACAAATTGTCCTGAGAGGCTGTGCAAACTCCATGTTTGGAGATGCTCAAAACTCATCTTGGCAAGACCGGAGCAACCTGCTATAACTGGATCTGTTTGGAGCAGGAGATTGGTCTGGATAACCTCTGGAGGTGGGTTTTTATAACATGAAACATGAAAAAATATGATTTTTATAAAAGATATTTCTAAGGCTTTTATGAGAAGATTCTATTTCTGTATTTTACTTTTATACTTTAYTATTATTATTAAACATTTTAATATATAATTTAACATGCCTTCTGTTTCCCAACTAAATTATACTAATTTCAAGAATGAAAACTTCAATGATTGGTACACATATAGCATCTTCCACTAGAAAGAAGTCTCAGTCTTAAAGCAGCTTTAAAATATTGGCTACTGACCGTTAACTAACTCCTGAAGTAGCTCTTACCAGCACTGTTGCATCAGTGTGGAAATCAATGCACAAAGGAGCTGGTGATTTATGCAAGATAACAGGGAAAGTCCATCCTATTTGGTAAACTCCAGTGTTACAGTCTCTTAGAAAGCACATTACAAACAGTTAAGGAAAGAACTAACTCTCCCTCTGCTTTGACATTTTGCAGGGTTTAACTAGCTCCTGCTGGTTAAAAGGGAAAAAAAAAAGTATCAAACTTCCACGTCAAAAGAGACCCATATTTTGCCCACCTCTCTTTAGTCCTAAAATTGTGTTTTAGGCACAGGACCACCCAATAAAATTGCTAAACGTATTTTAATATGTTAAGCAAGTACCCGAAAATGAAAATAGTATTTTAAAATACTTTTATGACATTGGAGTGATACTAGCCACAGAAAACAATAAGGAAAGGCACATAAAATTAATTATAATCAACTTTCGAATGAATTGTAAGCACAGAATTCAGTGTACAACAACCAGGATGCTTAATTAATGAATGCAAAAAGGTAAAATTAGCTATATCTTTTTCAGTAAAGTGCTGTTGTTCTTTCTATCAAGAGCCATGTGTTTTCACAAATCAAGAGCAAAATAAGCTTGTTTCAAGGACACAATGATGCATGTTTAAATTTTGTTAGTTGCAAATAATATTACTATCAAAAGACGACAAAGTCATGCATCATTATGTACACTCTGACAAGGTTCCCAAACGATCAATTCAGAATGACAGACAGATTAATCACATTCCAGTTTGACAAACTGCATCGAAAAACATGGCTCATGAGTACAAAAATCAAGAGCTGGGCCATCTACATCAGATAATAAAGATTCAAAGACCCCTTTTCATCAAAGATGTCATTTGAATAGTTCCTCTTCTAAAAGAGCCCCTTTTTCTGATAATGTGATTAGGTGCTCCCTTTTTTTCAGATTATGATCCATATATGAAAATAAAAATTAAAAACAGTAAGGTAGCAATTTGCTTTGCTCTGTTTGAGCAATAAATAGAGCAAATAGAGCTATTTCCTTTCAGCACTACATGGATCATAAAGCACAATACTAGAAGTACAGAGAAAAATAAAGAGACTTTGTCCAAACAGCAGTGTTTGGAAAAAAAAACAAAAAACAAAGCCAAAGAACACACACAAGAAAACCTATTTTGAAATAATCATAAGGATATATTTTATATTGTACAGCCTGACCTTATATATTAATTACTCCTTTTCAGAYACATTGCTTCACTTTTACCTAAATAAATGTACACATGCACACTTAATTCTTGAAAACTTTCAAAGTGATACTACTCTAGAGCTCCCAAGAATAGGGGAGACTAAAAGAGCACAAAAAAGTTATTTTATTATTCACAGCAGCAAGAAAACAGTGTATCTTATCACATGAACAAAATGATACCTTATTACATACCCAGGAGAAAGCCTAAGTAAGGGTCTTTCATTACTAGTGATCTCTAGACRCACACAACCATCCAAGACAGCACGCTACCATTTCCTTCATTAACATATCTTAATCATGCCTCATAACGCTTATATCGCTAAGAAAATGAGAACATTAAGTGTTTCACAGCCATAATAGTTTCACATGAGACACTTAAAAACACAGACAACCTGAACACAAGCACCAAAAACCGGTTTGCATGTTGCCCTTCAAGATAATTTCTTTAACTTAGGAACAAAGAAATAAGTCTCATCTTCAAGTACCTGCATAATGTATGTTAATTTTTAAATACTTCCTAAATACTATTTCAATTAATATCATAGAACATACACTATTAAGCAGCAAGTTATATGACAATAGCATATGCAGGTTCCTCAAAACTACCTCTCAAATTTTACAGTAGAGCAATGAGTTAATCTACAAAGCCAAAGCACCACTAAAGTCATTGAAATGAAAACTATTGATCTTCTATTATTATTTATCTATTATTGTAAAAAACAGCTAAATTGGAGTCATTTAAAAAAAAAGGAATAGCATTCTTATCAATAAACTGAATAGAACTATATAAAAATGCAGTAAAGAATCAGTAATCAAAAGGCATCTATATTTTTAAAATACACTGCTTACATTAATCTCTGACATATGCCATCTATGGTGATTAAAAAATACTAACATGGAATATCATATATCATGTCTTTTATTTAGAAAGAGACACAAATGTTTGCAACATTTTTTTTCACTTACTAAATAGTACCATTTACTAAACATATCATTTACACTCTACATAAAGATATCACTTTGCATGCATACTAAAACAATTTATTTATAATCCTTCCTTATAAAGTAAATATCAAATCCTTGCAGTTATTTACAAATTCTCTTCCTGTATCTTTCAGAATTTGCCACATGCACAAAGCTTAAACAATACACACCCAAAAACTCACATACAYATGCACAAACATATATGTTGCCTATACACTGTACATATAGCTGAAGGGAAATCAATAGTGCATTCAGACTACTGCAGAGGKTTTTTTTCCTCGTCTTTAAAAAAAAGATCTTGTAACACTTAAAAAATAATGTAATTTTTGCCTTCAAGTGCAAAATAGTTTCTGTGTAAACAAGCATACAGAAGCTTATGCATTTAATTGTACAAAGATAAAACTATTTGCTCCTATGCAAAAACACTGACACATTTAAGCCTGTTTCACAATACCAGGCTTAGATGTTGCAGAATATTTTGAAAAGGGAAGAATTCTTTTACATACTGTACGTTTTATTTAAGATGCACAAATTATTAATTTCAATATTGTTTTATCAAATATTAAATCTATTGTTTTATCAAGACAGTTACTATAATACCATACCAATATGATATTTTTGAAAAACAGATAATTGCTCTGCTGAATGGTCGCTGTTACCAGTCAATCGTATAGTTCACCAGTCTTAAAAATACATATTTTGTAATTTTCATCATATTCACTTCAAAAAAATAGTTAAAAAAACACATAGACCAAAATTATGCAATCTTTAATAAATTTTGACCTCCAGTAATTCCGAAGAAATTATAAAACAAGATGCGGTCACAAAATCATATTCCAAAATAGGATTGTCATAATCTACAAATTATTTTCTTCCCCCTCATCAGGAAGCTCAGAGTAAATACAGAACCATGAATATCTTCATTATCATGAATGTAACTATTCTAAAAATGAAATAAAAGGGAAAACAAATACTAACAAAAATATTTTATATTTGTGAGTGAATGCACATTCAAATAAAGAACTATTAATTATAACATAACTTGTTCAAATTAGAATAACAAGTATCTCAATAAATTTAATAAAGCTTTTAAAGTCTAGAAAAAAAAGAACAAGTTTTTAGAAAAATATTTTCCTGAAAGATAAATAAAGAGCATTTCCTAGCTAAGGCTGAAAATTAAGATCCATGAATACTACTACTTTCCTAAAAATTCAAAACTAAGATGCTGCACTTCAACTGCTTAAAAAATGCTAAGTTTTAAGCAGATAAATAAAGTCCCAAAGAAGAGCTCAAAAGGCATAAAGCACATCGGCAACCGGGACATAAGACATTTCTATCCATTATTGGTTTTGCTTATGTTGGTTAACTTATTTTTTGCATTCAGCTTCAAATTAACATTTTTGAACCAGTAAAAATGATGATGATACCAGATACCAAGTTTAGTCATTCTCTATTTTGTGCATATTTGTAAGTGTTGAAAGCATAATTGGTAATAAACCAAACAAACACTTCTTCCTTACTYATCTTCATTAGGCTTGTCAGAATTTTGAAGAATCAGTTGGGTCTGTATTAGATAGTGCCTTAAGTGTAGAATATTGTTATACWAGCAAAGAAAGGTACGAAATGCATACAAAGAGTTAACGCAAGAGTGGAGGAAAACAGACAAACAAAAAAGTAACATACACAATTAACATAGCTGATCACAGATTTCTATTAAGTTCACTTTTACTACTACAATTACAAAACAGAACTGAAAGTTAAATTCTACAAAACMAAGCATCCCTGCAAATCAGGCCAAATGAGACTGCACCCATTAAATAGCATCGTCTACCACAAAAACCTAAAGGGGCAGGGGGAAGGAAGGAAGGCATACTAACATCAAATGTTTCCTTACATTTTCATTAAGATAAACACTTTGTTATGTTCTAGAATACGTTTTGTAAATATGAAACAACATTACACTAATTCAAGACATCATCCCAGTCCTCTCCTACCAAATAATCGATGAGAAGCAAATAACATATTTTTGTCTTAATCTTACTGTATCTTTTAAAAACAGTCTTCTAACAGTACAAACAGTCATAAAGCTCATTTGTAATAGTAATTAGTTATATACACGAGGTGATGACCATGTGCTGTATGACCCATTCTCTATCGTTATACTTTGGTCCTGTGTTTATTAAATTTTCTCAACGAAGAGTAAAAAGAGAAGAGTTGGAAGAGGAAAGAGATATATTAGAGATCACAGAATTTCATGAGAAAGTCATGTGGGCATTAACACTTCACGTGCCCCATCACCCCCCCACACACACCTCTTTCTTTTTTTTTTTTTTTTTTCTTCCTCTTTTAGGTACAACAGATTTCCGTTTCAATAGAAATGTTCTCTCTTACACTACTTAACTCTCCTTCAAAGCAAGTTTATTATGATTGATTTCCACATTCCCAGTTCTCTCCATGTTACAACTTGGTGTTTTACCCTGCTCAATCAATCCCTCAAACGTTTTTTAGAATTTTTACCCGTGTTTATCAACACACTGTAMGACTGACTGGTTATCAAGCTTGAAGAAAAAAAGAATGGCGAATAAAAACAGTCTGTATCAGCTACCTTCATTAGATATTTTTAATTTTTGAACCAAAGATTTGTATCTGAGCTTACGAATTCAGATGCTAATGGAAAGCCTCATCTCTGCCAAAACACATTTAGATTGTGTTCAACAGGTATCAAAGTTAAAATTGTAATTAAGTGAGCCAAGTTTTGCAGGGTGCTTTATTTTTTTTTTTCATGGTCCTATTCCCTTTTACATTTTTGAAGTTTGCATAATCAGTTCTATACACTAAAACTTTTGAACTTTTCCACATTTATTACTGCTTTGTACAATAAATCCAGTTGCAGTTAGTATTACATGGCAGTCTTAAATATCCGAGGGAAAAAAAAAAAGATTTAAAATAGCCAAATTAAAGACCGCACACATATGACATTTTATTTACATTTAGAAATTTGTGTTGTCATGCAAGAGCATATGGGACTTAGAGTGCTTCTGCAATTAAAAAATTCTTTATTAGTTTTTATAATTAATGTTTAAGGAAAATCACAGTGGGTTATTTCCATCCAAAATTTTAAAAGTGAGAATTGGTTAGATGAAACTAATTCTCTCAATCTGCAAATATATGGCAAATTTTTCACTTGATTTATTAGGAGCAGAACTTAATATATTTACACAGTTCAGACAGACCAAACAGAAAAAACAGCGTATTTATTTAAAATGAAGTTTTGCTGTGAAACAACAAAAAACAATTTAAAAACAATCATTTTCTTTCGGAACAGTAAACACAAAGCTAAAGACTTGGAAATGATGCAGAAAAATTTTTTAAAARCCCTATTAGTATTTCAAGTCTAGAAATCCCTTCAATTCATATTCTCAGACCTACAGTCTTTTTATTTACCCCCTCCCCTTTTTTAGCACAAAACTTGCAGAAAAGTTTATTAATATTTATTAGGCAAATTAAAAGGATCTCTAGATTAGAAGGCTTTGCCACTAGAAAGATAGAGTCAAATTGTAAGAGACGATCGAAACAAATACTTAAAGAAACTTGCTTCAAACAGAAATTTAACAAGCTAACTTGCAAAATGATTACTACAGGGTCAACAACCACATGGTCTTACCAAGACCACTGAATACCCCTCACCATCCTCATAACCACAGCACACTATCACTGTATAATAAAGATCATCAAAATAGTTAAAGCACATTTTACTTACATAATACATTTGCTGTATTTCTTGTTCCAACAGAAAGAGTCCGCTAAGTGTGTACCATGCAAATATAACTTGTAAGGACTCATTATTTACCACCTTTTTAATTCCTCAAAAAGCCTCCCTCCCCCTGCAATGTCCGTCTGCTTTCTTATTCCTACCTTCTGTTTTTTTTTTTTTTNTTTTTTTTTTTTTTTTTTTTGCTTTTCTTCTTCCTCTCCCTTATTATACACTTCTATTTTGTCATCTGTCCTCATTTGCTACTCTTTCAGTTGGCAGCATGGGAACCTGGGGGCGGATGCCCCATTTAGCCGCATCTCTGTAYGTCAACACACTGGTTATAAAAGCCAGTCACCATCTGGGAAGGGACTGAAGGGGGCTTTAAGCCCACCAGAAAAGCCTGCCCAATAAAACTCAGACTTGCAGCCAGTAATTACAAGTTCTCATACATATACACTGGGGACTTGGAAACTGTCCAAATTTTCCTCCTTCCCACCCCCTCCCCTCGTTTGTTCTCTGCACTCTAGCGAACAGACAGGACACTCAAGTGGGACTCAGTATGTCCACTGCATCCCCAGGGCTATTAAACTTACTGCCTTAAGCGACATATTTGTGCAAGCAAAGACCCTGCATTTGAAAACACATGCACACAAAATACTAGCAATCTTTTCAGGATTTCTAAAATTATTTTATTCACTTAAGCACAAGACGGTCTTGTGGGAGCTTTAAGGTCCACTCCTGTTCCAACACCATTTGGACAGTCAGTTTGCAGTCCTTTTTTGCAACTGCAACACATTCTTCATGCTGGAATTACTCTCAGTGGCGTGCTTATGGTTAATCTATGGTTAATGAAACAGTTATTTTCACAGCCTTTCTTCTTCTACATAAATTATTCTAAAACAAAATAATTGTAACAGAGAACCCTTAAAAATTTGTACAGGCTACACACATTGCTAATACTATGATCAAGATACTTTTACTTGTATGTCCACCCCATTGTAGTACACAGTTTAAGTAGTGACACACACACACACACACCCCGCTACATGTTATTCCTAATGTATGTGAAACAGAAGCAACCTAGTTCCATTCAGCACAGGAAAAACTGGCAATCCCAAAAGATACACTTGCAGACCACAACAGATCTTCCTTTGAAATGTATCCACAGTGCTAAACTGTAATATTATTTTTGCCACACTTAAAATTTCCTGGGTGCTTTTGGTAAATACTCCGAAGCATTACTCAAGCAGCTTTATCCTCTAGTACGAAACCATATCTTGTGTTGATGCATTACAGCTCCACTGAAGAACTAAGCACACTGTGCTAAATTACTGCTTAAAATAAGAAAACAAACAAGTAGGATTGAAAACTGAAATCCGTGGGATACTACTCAGATTGAGTTTGAGCACTTAGTGAATAATTCCTCATATACTCCAAAACACAGGCTGAATCATCATCATTAATTCTGGCTTTGAACCTTAACAAACAGAATAAGGTGTTTGTCAGTGTCTTGTGACATAAATTTATCTTGTCTCATGAAATGAACTGTATCACTATAATAGAATGTTCATCAAAGTAAACACCTAAAGCATCCAACACACAGAAGAGCTACAGTTTCAGAATTAACAATAATTGGCAAGAGATATGCTCCAGTCCTTGCTAAGAGAAAAAAAAAAAAAAAAAAAAAANAAAAAAAAAAAAAAAAAAAAAAAGAAATAGGAAGCGTGATCATAACCTTACACATACTGAGAAGCATATGGAAAATACTTCTTAAGGTAAATCTGGTGGGCACTGTAAAATATTCTCAAGACACATGAATTAATGAATTAACCCAAATTAATTAATATACTTCCTTAAACTGAAATATATTTATCAGAAGAGCTAAAAATACTACATACCATGAGCCTATATGGAAAGCAACATATATAGCTTTCAAAAGACTACAGAGTTAAACATCCGTCAGTATGTAAACTGCTTCTGAATTTAATTAGTACTTAAAATAATTTATGTTTATATTACTGGTGGATGATTCCATACATACCCAATGGCAGATCAGGACCACACTTGAAATTCTAATGCCATAATGGCAAGTTTTGAGATGTCTAGAAAAACCCTGAAAACTAGTGCTGAAGTTAAAATAGTCTTTACGCTCTACCAGCTGCTCCTGTTGCTGTACTGCAGCAACACTATTGCTCATTAAGCTGTAGTATAAACAAAGAGCTTGTGGAGAGCCAACCACTGCCTTCAAATAACCTTCACTTTTTCAATATGAATGTTATAGTCATCACCATTAGACGACCCTAAAGAGACTCAGAATTGTAAATTATAAGAATACAGTGAATTTCTACCTTTAAGTTAGTACACATTTCAATAGTTATTTCTTGATTTGTAAGTGAATTTTGTAACACATTAGACTGCTAGAGGTATTTTTACTCAGACTGTTTTTAAATCCCATCTTCCTCTCCTATTCCCTTCCCTCCCAAGTTCAAACAAGTATCTTTAGCTGTATTAGCAGAAGCACCATTAATGTGATTCTTCCTCTAGAATCACAGCATGCAAAGTACCTTGCTGAAAACAATTTACACATTGTATTTTTCACACAACTTTCTTCAGTTCTACATCAGTTCACCATACGCCTTTAAACAGAGTTTCTGGTTTTACAGAATAAACCTCTGAAGCCATGCAAATTTTAAGTATGTTGTGTTTTTATGAGAGAACCAGATTCACACTCACTGAGACACCACTGGGCTTGCAACCAAGAACACTACATCCAAAAACTCCTGAAGAAGCCAAAGGTTTCTCCATCTTCTAAATATTGCTTATTTATATATAATTAGAAAGTGGCAGCGTGAAAAAGAAATCATCTTAGGGTGAAGTCAATAGAAAGAAAAGGAATGCATATTTGATACCAGTGGGTACAGAACACTNAAAAAAAAAAAAAAAAAAAAAAAAAAAAAAAAATCAAAGTGAAGAAGGTAAGACCTCATACACTGACAAAGGACATGAAACACTGCAATTTGTTCAACTCATTTCTGGCCCTCATTTTCAACTAGACCAATGGACCAATTAATTCCTAAATATTAGATGATTTCAAGTGAAATGATACAACAATTAAACAGTAGATAAGATATAACTTAACAAAGCACCCACTGGAAGCACTTTCTAAAGAACTATTGTGCTGGTTTAATAGCAGGTCTGTTACACATATTTAGGTAAGACAATTTAACATACCTTGATTTTTTTTTAATTCTTTTTGAAACTAGTATCTGAAACTAAAAATAAGAAATTGTTGCTTTGGAGCTTGGCAGGTTGTGGAGGGCTTTTTGTTTTAAATGAGAGGTAACACTCAACTTAGACCTTTCTGTGCAAATATTAGCTAAAAAATGTTGCTGTCTGACTAGGTTTTTCCTTTGAGATCAAACATTTGATTAGCTTGCATTTATGTGATTAAAAAACACAGACATTTGTCCTTTATTTAGCCACGTTTTTCAGAGCTTTAGATTTACCATAAACTCCAGAGTAAACTTCTCAGATGATTTCAGTATTGCTGTTAAGATTCAGGACTTCCATTTTAACACTGTGAACAATTATTTAGCTTTGCAATGGAAGAACATGATACTACAATAAAGAAAACCTAAATAAAGCAAACTATTTGCATATTCAGCACCATAAAGGAGATAACAAAAGTATGCATGGAAGGAATTCTTTGTTTTTTTACCTTACTAAACAAGTTAAAACATGTTATGAAGAAGAGAGGCCTCTAAATTTGAAACAAATTTAGAGGGAATCAGCATATAGAAGGAGATGATGAGGTCTGAAGAATTCCATATCTCCTGAACTAGTCATGCGCTCACCACCACAAATCATTACGATTCAGACAAACTGAATAAGCATATAAGAACAAAATGTAAAATATATGTGGTCAAAAAGTAGATGCACGTGCATACATTAGTTTAAAAGGCAGGTCTAAAAAAATTAAAAAATTCTGAAACTCAGTGGGAGAAACAATTCAGAATATAGAACATAATATGGAAGAGACCTCAACTTCTAGATGCATGAAAAATATTTCTCACGCAACACTGTAGAATTCTAGAGGTAACTCATAATGTAAGCATAATTAGCCTAATGCAGAAGGCTGAATTATTTATAATTTTAGGGGAATTTTTTTTCCCTCCACACCAAAACTGGAGCTACAAAACATAGACAATGGATACATCACATTAACTAGCTCTAGTAGATTCTATAAATACAAAAAAAAAAAAAATAGGAAGGTATTTTTGATTTGGCTCAGGTTTTACTTTTTGGAACATGAGCTTTCAAAAGATAATCATACTATCTGAAGCTAGATGATGAAAATAATAAATAAATGAAAGGCACTAAAACTGTAGACAAAATATAGTATCATTCTTCTAAAACTTTAGGCCAAAATGATTAATATTAAGACCGATGGCTACATAGCTGAAATTGTATTATACTTTACTGCTCACAAGACCTTTAAAAATGAATGCCACTTTTATTTAATAAAAATGATTTTAAAAAATCAAATGTACATAACATTCATTCCAGTTTCTCCAGATTACTGCAATAAGATGAAAACCATATTCAGCTCTGAATACACAAATGCATTTGGAATGCGTGTTTTTTGTGGATTTGTAGTTATTTCGTAGAAGCTCACAGATGAAAGGAGGAGAAAATGCGAACAAAGATTTTCTTTTTTCAAAAGAATCAGAAATCATTGCAATCTGTGACTAATCTTGTTATGTTTATGTTTGAAAAATGATGTTCATTTTAAACAATATGGGCACTTGGGACCAAAGTCTCCAACATCAGGTAATGTAACAATAAAAAGTGAAAAACTTTAAAAAGCTTAACTATTTTGCAGTCAGGAATATGAGTTCTGTATGCTTTTTGCACAGCTATTTCAGAATGCTTTTTTATTAAAAAAAAAAGAGAGAGAAAGAAAAGGCATTGCAATAGCGAAAATGTTACTGTTTCAGTTAATTCTGAAACATCTTTCAAATGTTTTTCAGAGCTGCACAGACATTTCAGTTTTGCTTGGTCAATTCTGAATCAATAAAGCTTTCCCTACTATAATTAAAAGTGATGGGGTTTATTTAAACTACAAGTTTTTTTTATTTTAATTTACAAAGGGAGATACTGAAAGAGTCCACTATTATCCAAAACATCTGGCAATATCCAAATAGCCATATTTCCAGATTGGAAAAAAAAATGGCTCCAAATGAACAAGAGTCTTGAAAATTGACAGTATAATTAGCAGTTATAGAGACAATGTTTAAAAGCTACTTAAAGAAAAATTTTGTAATTGACTGAACAGAAATTTTCAGTAAGAAACTCCAGATCTATATTGATATTTATTTTCAGTGTAAAAGAAATTTATAGTTGAAACATAATCAGGGTTTTTTGTATTTTTACATAATTATATGTAAAATTGCGCCTGTTAATAAAACAAATATCTTTGTTACTACTTTTGCTGTTATAGTTGCATCTGTACAAGAAAAGTATTTCATGATGTTTTAAAATACTTTAAAAAAAAAGAGTAAAAAGGAGGCAGGACACAGACTTTGTGTTTAAGTTCCAGTAAATTTGCTTAATGAAATACAGTAACCCACAGAATTATGTCATGGGACACCACGAAGCACCGGCAAAGGTAGAGAATGATTTCATGTTTAGTGCGCGCCTATGTACGTGGACGGTGGAGCAGGCGTTTCTTCTTGTTCAACAAACAACTTACTTCTACCAGCTGTGGGGTGTTATCAGCACACTTGAAACTGTAATAGGAAATCACTTATAGTTCCTTTGCAGCTTCCTATTCCTCATATTCTAAAGCACACAAAGTGTCTTCATGCAAAAAARAGTATGAAATTTTAAACAGAAAGCAGAAATTCAGATTAGAAAAAGACGACATGACTTGGAGTGTATTAACAAGAGCAGAAGTTCCAAATTTTGTAGTTCTCCACGTAAAGTCGCAAGGTATTTCTTTTTCTATGCAGTAAATTCATTAGACTTTTTTTTTTTTTTAATGAGAAATGTAATGGCGTATCATTTTCTTCACAAAACTGAAAATAAAACAGTACCGCATCGTTCTTCTCAGTCATTAAAGCGCAACGCCATTGAAAAGGCGATCAGCGAGACACGGGGGTGAAAACGGGATCCAAAGACACGGCGCTGCATTTCAAACACGGGCCTTTCATGGATTTAGAGCTCCTTTAAAGCCACTGTCAGCATCGCACGGCAAAGCACCTTTAATTGCCCCAAAGAAGCGGGAAATGGAAATCTTCCCTTTCCACTTCAGGCTCCCTCCTTGCTCGCTCGCTGTACATCAAAGGCAGTCAGCTCAACCTGACACGCCGCCGCCGCCGCTCCCCTCAGCCATGAGGCAGGTGTCGAGGGCAGGCAGAAAGCCTGCTTTCCGCAGCCTTTTACCTTGTTTGATCGCCGCTCGCGTTTGATCTGCCGCGGCCCCCGCTCCGGCAGCGGCCTCCCCTCGCCGCAGCCACCTCGCATCTGTCAGCGGGAATAAAGGGCGTCACGCTGCGCCCTGACAGGGCCGCGGCCGGCCGAGNGCCCGCCGCCTTTGTGCCGGCGGGGACGGGCACTCCGTACCGGTGACGGCGCGGGGATTAGGGGCCGACGGCGAAGCCGAGCCTTCGCGAATTCATAGCTTTTCATCTCCGCTTCCTCCTCGCCTGAAACGCGGAGAGCTTCGTGGCGGTTACCATGAAATACGCATTCAACAAATGTTATGGGAAGTTTGTTTAAATCCCCTTTCTTCGGAAAAGAAAAGCCAGTCAACGTCCTGTGGTTAAACTCAGGAGCTTTTTTTTTTTTTTTTTAAAAAAAAAAAAAAAAAAAAAAAGGTTTTCCAATCGATGTCGCATGAGGTCACTAAATGCCAGATGGCTGACGGCACCGAAACAGCAGAGCTAGTGAGAAGTGAAGCGTATGGGTTTTGTTTTATTAATAATAATGTTGGAGAATTTATAAATTCATTCATTATATCCATTCTTTTTCTTCAAAACCACAAAGTTTCTATGCTTTAGAAGCAGGTACATTTGAAAAATATCTTAGATCATATTACTTGTAGAATACATCAAAAAATCTACGCAGTTAATACTATAAAAATAGAGACAAAACGGTTCTCATACTATGATTTTAGTTATACATATTTTTACTTGCATTGTTTTTTGGGTTTGAGTATGACAGCAAATATGGAAAGATCCAAAAGCTTTTTAGGTCTGGAAGTCCCATTAAAGAACTGAAATTTACTTTAACAGGCACACTCCCACATTACCACTACTACAAAAACAAAGCTTTCTGACCGGCTCGATGCCTGCTCTTATAGATTACATATTTGATAACATAATAAAAAAGACCTGGCRTCCACAGAGTAGTAGGTAGTCGTATTTTAAAACTAATAAGAAGCGACACTAAAAGTCTTTGGAAATCCCTTATTCGGGTCCCTKAACTTGAGTTTAGGAACCAAATTTYGTTAACAGCTCAACTTCCAAACCTGAAATCAAATCTTCCAAAGACCTATGGGTCTAACTAACACTTAAATGATTCAGAATTTGTACCTCCAGTTACTATTTAACTTGTCACTAACTTATGCCAAAAATTCATCTTATTTTTCTAGTGCACTGATTATTGCCTCTCAGAAACAATAATCTGGCTCCAGAATCTAAGTGCAAATCACGTCTGAAGAACTGGAAGAGCACCTACYACAGCCTGCTGAATTTTGCATGGCCAGATAATCATGCATACAAGCAACACTGCATCACAACCTGCAACCYCCCCACATGCATCCTAGAATATTTCGGAAAAAAAGCAAAATACAAACAAAATGAGATCACTCATTTTTTAATCATCATTGAATCATTGTCATCGTAATTTACTGAACAGTGAAGTCCATCCTTSCAAGATTTTAATCAGATAAAAAAAACAGGAGAGATAAAGCAACAACAGATGGCTTCAGACTCTGCGTAAGGAGTTAATTTGGAACACTGAAGCACTCATAAGAACATGYGCAAGGAGGCCCGTTGCCTTCATCAAAAATAAGGAACAGATTCTGAGGGGTTKTAATACAACTACTGTTTCTTGGAGAGGGGGAAACAACTCCATAAATATGAAACTGTTCAATATTCTCAAATGAAATAAACACAYGTTTGTCTAATAATTCAAGTATCTTTGCCACTGTCTATCCCTACATTATCCTTGTAGCAAGCACCTTTTTCTTTTAGCCTAATTAAAAAAGGAGGGGGCTACTGAACGAATGCAATGGATACAAAACAGGTCTGGAGGACAGAATACAGGAATGGCACCTGTACAAAATTCTGAGAATTAAACTAGAACAGGAGGTAGATGTCTCCAGTTTGAATGAAAATACGAAGTTGCAAGCAAATCATCATGGGGACAAGAACATCTGCAAGATCCAAGGAAAGAAGACAAAAGGTATCTGCAATATATCTAGGCTTAAATGATTAAGCATCTTTGCATATGGCAATCTATGTGAAGCCTTAAATGTATTCTAGAACGCAACTACCTCACTATTCTGGAACGAAAAAAATGGTAAAATGAAAAAAGCAAATATCAAAGTCTAGTAACCTTTAAAAAAATCAATAATCAATCAAAACAATAATTATAAAGATAGCAGGTATTTAGAGACTGTTAGATGCTTTTCCATGAAAAGTTTGTTCATTGAAATTATTGCTTTCATGGGAACAGGTGAGTTTTGGGGTCAACTCTGTTTGGAAAACATGTGTTTTGGGGTCTGTCCCCAAACAACATAAAGAACAGGGTATATATTCTGCAGTCTGGACATTAAGATACATTTACAATGACTGAGCACAAGCTTGTATAGAATACAAGTTTTTTTCAGATTGATCTTCACTCCAAGCAAATTGAAGCCATCTGAACAAGGTCAGCACAATGCCAAGCCCAAGGCTGTCTTCACTAGACTTACATGCTCAGTGCTATGCTAATGCCATATACTCCATTACTTTAATGCCCAGAATGAGCTTGTATCTGCTACTACTACATTAGCTAAACACAAAAAAACACACTAAACACACCACCACGAGCCTATTTGGTTCAAATCCTAGAGAATAACTTTCGTACAAAGCGGAGCAAATYCTACTCTCARCTAGGTGCTCTTAACTCAGGGATTYTGGCTGCTCATTTTTTAATTTCTCTTCCCTCCTCAGCTCCTTAATGACATCACATAGACTTACAGACTGAACTGCAAGCTTCGCGACAGTAACTGAAAACAGAAAATAAAAAAAAGAAAACAAAACCATACCAGGCAAAGAGAAAAGTGTTCAACACAAGGAATGCTTAAGGAGGGGAAGGAAAAAAAAAATCACTTCAGCCTATATAGAAGGATTTCAAAAATCCAGAATAACAACTATGGGGAAAACTATGTGGTTGCATAATAATCATAATATATTATTTGAATTTGAAAAGCAAGTAAGGTGTGTAAAGGTAGAAGCCCTTTACCYTCTTCAAACAATTTGTGAGATAAAATGAAAAAAATCTGAATTTGTTTTGAGAGAAATGAGACAACTTAAAACATTTTGTGTATAGACACTTGCACTAGATAGWAAMWSTAASTTASWKTTWCTAAAAGGAAAGGCACGGCATTTGTATAAAGTCCTTCTGATTCAGTGAGAAAGGTACTTAAAATTCTGCAAAGTCAGTCGCACTTACCTGTCAGAGGAGAAACAGTAGAAAAAAAAAAAGTGGATTTACAGAATACAGTTACGTAAAGAATACTGAAAGGTTCGGTACTTTGGTCCTTTGATTTAAAAGGAACACGAATTACACACTTTGTATGAAGCAAAACAGACTTCTAAATATTAAGTAAAAGTACAGAAAAAATGAATCAAGTAACCTTTTTTTCATTTTTTAAGAAATCAACTGTCAAAACTTTTTTGTTTAGTTTTTTTTTTTTTAACTTAGGGTCAGCATTAATGTCAGCATATAGCTACTATTAAGTCAAAATTCTCACAATGAAACAAAAGATTTTAATTTTTCCTGTTCTATCTGCAACTTTGGAGCATTGTTTTTGCTGGCCTAGCTTGGGAGGGGAAAGAGTTTTGAAAAAGAGGAGAATCTCAAACCACTCCACAGTCCAGCTYTGATTACAAAACAAATAGTTCCCTTGAAATGTGCTACAACTGGAAGGACATTTCTCCTTTTTCTCCCACTGAGCAATCTGAGAGTCCTTCACCCTATGCTAGTACATACAATTTACTTCAACTGRTTTTTAACATAGCAAATCTAAGTACATTATAAATCAATATTAAAATTCTTTACATAATGAAGAGTTTGCATTTAGGGGGAAGAAAAAAAGCAATGAATATGAATACTGCATGCTAAAATGCCTTCAATTCCAACAATTCAATTCCATGACTGTAAATAGCAACTACTGGAGCAATTCAAAGCTTCACTATCTGTATAATTTGCATACCAAAGGTCTAAGAACTTATTTTGGTACTTCTTGGATCATGAATTCATATAGAAATAGTCTGCAAATTGACTAACCCTAATAAATTTTTAATCTAGTTGACAAACTACAGTGTTAACATAATAGACTGAACTTCATTAAGACATCAGATTACATAGAAGCTAAATTAAAAGTTGCAAAAGTTATACATGAGGCACTAAGTTGACACTTGTTTAGTAGCTGGTTCTTGTCCTTTACTTTATATAGTTGTCTAATTATAGTGGATAGCTTTGTTCAGCTGAAATCTGTTGGTAAATGCTCATAAAGTACACCATAAAATGCAAAAGATCTGCATAAAATATATATATATACACACAGAGACACACACACACACCACTTATATACATATATGCCACCAAATATTGACCACCTATCTTCCGTTCTTCTCCATCAGAGAGAAGCCAGAACAAGCTATAGGACTGGATACATTTAGTGAGCGGAGTAATTTGTCAGAAAAGCAACTTGTTCTCCCATTAGGCCTAGTCTCATTTTTAAGCAGATCCACAGAGAAAAAAACATAAATAACTAAAAGAATTACGTTTATAAAGACTGTTCTCAATATCACAAAAAGTGACTTCTGGAAATAAAAATGTAGTTTACTTATCCTGAGGACTTGACTAGCAAGGTTTTTCATAACTTCCCTGATTCTTTTGAAACTCCAGGCTATATTCTCTGACAGTGTATAAAACACAAAAAANTTGTATTTTTAGTCTTTACTTTTCCAACACAATGTCTAGTATCAACAGTTTTTGTGGGGATGAAGCCTCTGGAAGAGGAGTGGTAATTTTTTTCAAACTGTTGCTTCCATTTGCTGATGAAAGATTCAGAACTTCCTGTTTCCTCATTTTTCCATATTCCTTAGATACTGCCATCAAGAAATAAAGCACAGATGACAAAATAAAATAAAACTAAAATTAAATTAAAATAAAATAAAAAAAATAAAAAAACCCTCATGCTTTCACTGATCGTATAGATGTCAGAGTTTGCTGTAAGTGTAAAGAGCAATTTCAGGTTGGCCTTTTAAATCTTTTCAGACGAAAGACAGAAAATGATCATATCATGCCATGCCATCACACTGCAATTTATACAGTCCTCTGCATAATCCATCTCAGAATGAATTTTCATTAACACAGGTAATACTGAGAGAAGAACATTTTCTTTTCAAATGTGGGCCTAAACATAGGCAAACTATATTTTTAAGAGGACAATAAAACAGCAAGAAGTGCATTCCTTCATATTGCGGTGATCTCCTCTGCTAAAATTCAGATTTCTAAGCCAATCCATTTTTTTTTAATTTCAAAATGGAAAAACAGTATTTTTCTTGGAAAAGTTCAGATCTAACTCTCAAACCATACTGTCTTTCAGGCTAGAAAGGAAATCTCTGACCAAAGTAATCACAGAGGGAATGTTATAAAGCAAACRAAAACCACTTAGAAGTGGAAATTGTTGTGCTATGTTAATTATATGTAATACAAACTGTACTGACAGCAACATCAATGAATTGGTAGTTCTTCAATAATATRAATTTTCAAAATCAACAGCTGTTTTTATAAAACTTGCCGATTCTGTGGTGTGTCACAGATCAAACTTTTCTACGTGACAAGTTTAAATCAAGGAAAATCACAATGACATGGCTTCTGAACATAACTGCAGACAGGTTAACCAGTAATAATAGCAGCTAGAGTTAAGTTGAAGTGTCACCTTTTCCTTTAGCCCAAAGAAAATAATTTGTAGTTTTCCATCTCAAAAAAGCTAATGTTTTTCAAATCTGATTTCAACTTTTAGAAATTAGAGCAACCCAGTATTACTTGTAAGATATTTGTCAGAAAGAAATATTTCTGGAGTATCACCAGATTAGCTAGAACAGAACTGCACTCCAGTGTGATGAACAGTAAGTATTGCAGGAGTCAATTGCTCTAGTAAATGCAGTCACAGCATACTAATGACTCTAGTATGGTGGATTTGATACATAAAGAATGACATCATTAAAACAGCTACCAGATAAAAAGAACAYATTTATTTTGGGCACAAAGTCTTGAGAAAAGGTATCTAAACCTTTAATCCACCTTTTGCCTCTTACTTATGCATCTAAATTTATCTTCTTTCAAAGCAGTTTCCAAAAAATACTGTGGAGAGATGTGGAGAGATAAAAACATGTTTAATTCAAGAAGAAGCTATTAAAATTTCTTTTTGAACTACTAGCCAAAAATGAAATACTCCATTTTTGCTTGCAAATTTTGCTTAAAAATATAGAACCAATAATATTGTAGAATGAAAAATCTGAATTCTTGTTCTTCAAATAATGTCCTAAGAATCATATTTATATATAGCTATACTGCAATGAATCTACATAGCTAATATTCTCTGCTGAATGAAAGCCACCTGAAATCAGTCACTTTTCAGATCAGAAATGCTATCACTACAAATACAAATCTTTATTCTTCTTAATATTCTCTAATATGCTTTATCACTTCAATTACCCTATTCATCTTTAAACTTGCAGTCGGTACTGAATAATAAGTGAAAATTGTTCTACAYGCATAAAAATGTAGACATTTTATGAAACTTGAAATTAGCATTACTGGTACGTAGACTGGCAGTGACAAATATAGTCAGTAATACYTGGATTTTATTATTTCTTGTTATAACACTTCTTTCTTAAAAATATACTTGCAGTTTTTGCAAAATAACTGAAGTTTGAAATCACTACCAGGCTACTTCCATGACAAAGCAGCAAGTGAAAAGATACTGAAAGAGGAACTAGAGCAACAGTCAACACATAAAGCTCGCTCTTTTTATACTTAAATGTTTAAACAGGCGATTTAAAGGGAAACAACTAACTGAGTGTACATTGCTCAGTCCTTTACCGAGTACACACTGTAACACAGCTAACCTGCCACCTGCATGAAAGCAGGAAGCAAGCTTTTATTTGAAATACCATGCCTGCATGGAAGTACTAGTGTTACCTTCAGAGCCAGAGAAGGTTTCAACTTCCAGACAGCTCCACCCAACCAGAGATGAGGAATATGCAAAGGAAAAAACTTCTCAGGATGAAACAGACAGCCCTATGAGATATTATCATAAGACTTGTTACTTTGTGACAAAAAGAAAAACAGAATTCCKCTCAAGCACAATCATGTTCCTTGCTTTCAGTTTGCTTCACAGTGTAAGCATCAAAGTAACATTATACAAGTTTAAAATCCTCTGCCCAAATTCATTCTTTTTTTCTTTCAGTGAGAAAGATCAACCACTGTTTCTATAAGTAAGTACCACGTTACCCACATATGGGTGAAGACAGTATCACAAGTGAAAAAAATAAAAACAACTTTTCTATAATAGATTATCTGCAACACCTTTCCCAAGCAAGGGAAAAACAAAACAACAACAACAAAAAAAACT